>NC_060235.2:21405597-21580597 GCF_021155775.2 Neodiprion pinetum | reverse complement strand
AAGAAGAAAAAATGTTACATTATATAATATACATATATATGTGAGTGTGTGTGTATATTATATATTTATATGTATACATACACACAAATACAGACATATACTTACTATTTTATCGCAAATCGCGATTATGTAATGATGATGTAACCGATGTACAGTAAGTCAAAAAGTGATTTTATACTTGCGAAAATCACAGTTTCACGTATATACGAATAATGTTGATCGGGTTCCAAGTTTCTAAACTTGCGACATGAAATATACGCTTTTTGATAATCAATTGCGAATGAAAATTTATACCTACTTCGCACACACAACTTGGACGTGGAATATTATAAATCTGTTAATATAATTATTTACAATAGTATTTATATCAATAATAATGCCTTGATTATTCGTTATTGGAGTAGGATAGAAAAAAGCAACTATTTATAATCTTACCTCAAGTTCTTATTTTATTTTATCTTATTCTTTTATGACATACAAATTGAGCATGGGAAAATTCTATGATCCAGCAATGCCTCTCTCTGCATAAACATGAAAAGTACGGTGGCGTTAAGAAATGAATTACACTTTGAACTAAGATTTTACCTCTTATTTCTCAATTTTTTTTCCATCAACCCCATCTATTTTTTTCAGGCAATTGTGTATACATACCTATGGATGAGAACTTGCATGTTTTACTTCGTGAGAATTTTGAATGGCATGTTAGGTTTTTCGTATAAGGAATAATAGTAGTAATAAAAATATCAACTATTAATACTATATTTACGATTTTTAATAGATTATTATGGTTTATTGGATAAAAAGAGAAAAAAAGAAAAAATCGAGATCCAATCGTTGAGCCCTAATTACGCGTAAATCAAATGAGATTAGCACGACGATTGCTTATTAGGGGCTTCGTATTATGACTTGTATGTATAATACGTGGATTTGTAATTGTAAATACAAGAATAAAAATAACAATAATAATAATTAAATAACAATTAATCATTGGTAGCAATTAGAGGAAATGAGAAACATGTAAAAAATAATAATAATATACCTCTATGTGATAAGGATATATTTATATATGTATACGTATACATATTGTATGTGTATGTGTATATACGTATATATAATAATAAAACGTAGATAAGGAGGCCAATATTGTAGACAGATTATGTGACCTACTAGATCTCAACGTAAGTTAGTATAGCAATTATATGAACGTAATTCGTAATAAGTAATCACCGAAATCACATACATAGCTCTATCAAAACTAATTTTTATATAAGGCTCTATGCTCGCGCACATCATCACCAATGGCACAGAAAGAAAAACGAAAAAGTAAAAGAAACACACGTAAAAAAAAAAAAAAAAAATGTTGAAAAAAGAAACAAAGCATAACAAAAATATTGGCTAACTTATACCGAAATTCATAGATCATATTATATAATATAAAGATGGTTGTACATAAATAACAAAAACAATAGTTATAGTAATAGCAATGAAATTTAACAAATAACATTAACAAAATTAAATAATAGTAATAAAGATAATGAATGGCTAATGAATAAAGAAATGCTCAATGTTGTTCGAGTAAAAGAATAAACTCAGTCACGTTCATTACTTTTCCTTCACGTACAATAATCTTTACCAATTGATTTTCACCCATTGTTCTTTCATGTTCAATTTCTATTCGTTGATAAGTGAGCGGGGAAATATTGAGTAATTATGTTTTTGTTTTTTTCTTTCATATCATTTTTATTGAATATTTGTTTCGGTCTAAAGGCCTTAAGGTTTACAAAATCGTTCTTGATTTATAAATTGTAAAGTGAAATAAAACAAGCAAGCGCAGTTTTTCGAGTCAAGAAGAGGCGAAGCTTTGAAATATCATTCATACCAAACAAACAAATTTCATTTAGCTAAGAGTTTCTCCTTTTACTTAACAACATGATTATAATTGTACGATAGCGGTGTTTATAATAATCATAAATAATCATAAATAATCATAATAATATTCATAGTAATAGTAATAAATAACAGTAATAATATTAACAGCTAGTAACCATGAATTGTTTATTACGTAATAACTGCGTTCTAACGAGAAAAGGTGCATGTGAATATATACATACACACATACTAAATATAAACACAAATTTAGTATAAATATACATAATAGCATTATATTCTCTTAAGTTATTACCTAACGTTCATACAGATCCACCACTTTTCAGTTTTCAACAATTTTATGAACATATACATATACGTATATACATACACATACTTGCATACAGGAGAATAAATATGCATGAAATCATTACGGTGATTATATATGTATAATAGCAAGAAAATTATCCAAGATTAAAAAGTGTTTGCCGAAAGGAAAAAAAAATTAAAATTAAATATATACCGAATCATTTCCTATCGAATGTTTCTTCGATGATAAGAATGGAAAATGGAGGAAGGTAAACGATGATATAAATAAATTAAAAAAGTAAAACTGAATAAAAAGAAAGGGAAATGAAAAAAAAAGGAATATGATTATCCCCATATACAGCTATATTATTCATATACTGTTATCACGGTAATACAATTACATAAATATACAAATATATTATTATATCATCATCGTTAAGAAATTAATGCTAATTACTTAAGATTAAATTGATAAGTAATCGAATTCAAATCCGTGGGCTTTAATAACTTGTATGAGACCCCGCCTTTTTCAGATCAAACTTTGTTTACTTACGTATTATACCCTTTGCGGTATGGGTTCTGAGACGGCAAGCTATAGTCAGAGTAAACCTAACCTATACACTAGCTTATAGCGCCTGTTTCAGGATCCACGCCGCTACCTGTACGTGACACATACTCTACTGCAATCAAAAATTTTTATTGAAAAATTCTATGACTTCAAATTTCGATTTCTTATGAATTTTTAAGGACAAGATAAGTTGCAGGTTAGGTGTTGAATCAAAAAATTTATTTGGTAGTTTATATGCAGAGTGAATTGTTAACGACCGCATGGTCAATCTGCTGAAATTTCATACATCGAAGGCAGCGTGGGACAAATGAAATGTCGCAGTTTTCAATCAAAAATGTATTATATCAAATTTTGCAGGATAAATCAAATTAATCCAGAAATTATCGACGAATTGACGGGCAATTTTTAATTTCCGTAACACTTCCAGGATTTAATGATACGTAAAGAGCAGTAGACACCCTGTACATAATCTGCGTTCTAGTGGTTCCACCGTGCTTGGGTCACGTCTTGCGTACCGAATTTGTGCTCAATTTGACCCAAGAACAGACTGGGGTGGATATCCACCCCAGGCAAACATGAAATTACGATACTGAGTTACTGAATGTGACATTATTGACTCATGACGTGCACCCACGGCGTGGTGACGACTCGAGTTCGCTCACTGCCAAGTGACGCTGGTGCTATGAACCTTAGACCGTACTAAATTACTAATGTAAGACCCAGTGAACATTTTGGCCACGTGGTGTGACACAGCAAATTCTCCATTTCATTATACTCTCTAAACATAGTTTATAATGATTCGAAAGTCCGGTTTCCTTGCGGCGTGGCCTTTGGCTTGGGGGCGTGGCTGAAAGGGATAAAAAAAAAGTAATGAACTCATGTTAAATGACCAAGCCTGATCTTGGGTTTTTTGAGCAGTTATCGATATCTTATTTATAAAATTAACAATACCAGACTCCTCTTTGGTTAGGATACAAAAGGGCGCGAACATGTACCCGACTCAGGGAGCAAATTGTTTTTATCGAATAACTCGTTTATTTTCAATTTTATAGTAAAAATGGTCACAACTTAACTGGCAGGAAATTTAATTCTCTACAACTTTGATCAAGACAATTTTCGGTCTACCGTTGATATTTTCCGAGAAACCGAATTGATCGTGATGTTACAGAGAAGAACTAACAGGTATGCCTTCGAGAACATTCTTCATTTACTACATTTACATTTAAAGATGAAATACCGATGAAATGTCATTATCTCTGACTTGATTACAGAAACAGACTACATTGCAGTATTGTGGACCACGGTTAGCAATGATCCGAATAAATCTGAACAGGTGCTAGAGAGACTACTGCATTCAAACTATAAAGCAGCACGAAGGAGGTAAGAATCGATGCGATTTGGAATTGCCATGATGATTATAGCATTAAATTTTTACTAATATTGGATTCTGCTCACTCGTTTGATGTATTTATTCAATAATTGTGCTTATTTGATAAGCCTTCTGTTATAGAATTCTGTAATTAATGTATTGTATGTGCATCAAAAGTCGCAAGTAATATTCTCTTATATTTTTATTATAATGTAATAAGTTCATTGCCTCACCATTAAACCCAACGTGTTACCATCGGGTCTACCGTGTTGCGTCGATAAAGAAGTATCAGAACCTGCCCGCCGAGTGACGGTCAGCGATCCGTCGCGTTGCGTTACTCGTTCGGTAATAAAGTAAGAACCGTGCACGGCTAGGCTCGAATTAGCTCGGCCTTAGCTCCATTCCACTTCGTTTCACCGTGCATACGAGCTGGTACTTTGGTAGGGAGGTTGGAGTAGAATCGGTGCGAGTAGGGAATTAGAAGATTGCAGAAATTACACCCTCGTGAGTACGAAAATGGCGTTGGCTCTTGGAATGTGCGAAACGCCGGGCTGCAAAGCGGTGGCGAGCCTGCAGTGTCCGACTTGTCTGAAGATCGGAATACAAGGATCGTATTTCTGCTCTCAGGTAGGATTCCGCTATTATTAAATACTTCTAGGTTAGGAACCGTCTCTTCGTTTTATGTCCCCTCCTTTTTCTTACCCAGCCTTTTTTATCATTTTAAGTTTCTTCCACGTGATTCCTCGCTTTATTTTAATTCGTCAAATGCATTTGCAATGCTAATTGAATCTATTTTAACGACCGGTCAATTAATTTGTACGGTTTTTCATTACCGTATAAAACTGGCGATTATATTCATCGCGTATTTCTCGAGGTTTATCAAAAATATATGTCTGTGATTTCCCCAATAAATTTCAACTATTTTTCTACTTTATTTAAGTTTACGTATTTTATCTGATTTTCGAGATAACTACCAAACTTACGCGTAATCACTCCATCATCGAGATAGATCTAAATGAATACGAGCTTGGTATTTGTTTCTAGTTTTCTTTATACATACATTTCTTAAATCGAAGTTTTGGCGCCTCGTCGCCGAATCCGCTTTTTACCATACGTGTTCACTCAAGTCCTTTCATCTTCTTTCTCTTGAATAACTTGCAATTTGCGTTTCAATCTGTTGCCATGCAATTGATGAGATTGTATTGTCGGCTTCAAAGGTTTTATATAATTTTATTTTGCGTCACGCTGAACAATAACTCCAATAACGAACAAGTCTATTCGTGCATATTGCTAGTTTTGCTGCAAACTTTGTTCATCGATGTGAACAGTATGCGTAATGTATTTCATTGTTATTGTGATAGCGGTAGAAAATTGATGAAACTGATATAACGTGTGAGGTATTTGATGATCTTACTGCAAAGATTTGATAAGTGGCGGTAATTTGAACTGAATTGTGTAAGAATTCTTCCAATTAAAAACAACGTCTTAGCCTGTCTTTGTAAGTTCATTTCAACTCTACGATAAGTAATTATTATGATTTTACTATGAAATTATAATCAATTTCCATGTACTTGATATTCTATATATTTCCATTTACTTTTTCAGGACTGTTTCAAAGGCAGTTGGAAAACTCACAAAGTGATTCATCAGCTTGCTAGTGAGTATATTATTTCATCGCCAACTGTCTATCAATAATAGACATAGAAATGTATCGATTTCCTAAAAATCTATTGACATTTCTATGCAGTGGCTAAAGCCAAATTGCTTGCCACTAATTCCAAAGCGGAGTAATACACATTTTCAGAATATGTATGTGTATATCAGCATAAAACAAGAGAAGAAAAATTTTATCCCTCATGGATGTGACAGAAAAATAAAAAGGATGAGCGAAGTTTAACGAGACAATGACCATAATCTTGACACTTCGTATTTGGGTTTCAATTGAAACTTTACTAACAAATAAGAAATAATTCTAGAGGGTGAAAACGACAGTAAATCATCGGGCGAGTACAATCCGTGGCCGTCGTATCACTTCACTGGAAAATTACGTCCGTACAGAAGAGAGTCACGTCGCGAAGTACCAGAGAGGATTGGTCGTCCGGATTACGCTACTCATCCAACTGGTGTTCCGCTCAGCGAACAAGCGGTTAGAAGTTCGGCTCAAATCAAAGTACTCGACGATGAGGAAATTGAAGGAATGCGAGTCGCTTGCAAGGTATCAAAAAATAATTCCCAAACCAGATTGTTGATATTACATTTGTGTGGCCTTTCAAGTAACTCGCCGAATGTAATTTGGCTCATGTTTTGCTCGTCAACGAACAGCCAAATTTGTGTTTCCATCGAGAATTCCACTTTTCATCAAGTCTTATCAATCTAGAATCAAACTAGGCATGTTTGAATCTGATAAATAAGACTGGATTTTGTCAAATACGTATGTTGAGGTTTCACTTGATAATTCGCTAATCACTGATGGGAAATTTCATCCTTTCCTGCCACCTGCAGCTGGGACGAGAAGTGCTGGACGAAGCTGCACGCGTCTGCGATGTCGGTGTTACGACTGCGGAGATAGACAGAATCGTGCACGAGGCGTGCATAGAAAGGGATTGTTACCCTTCTCCCATGAACTATTACGAGTTTCCCGCAAGCTGTTGCACGTCTGTGAACGAAGTTATCTGTCACGGTATTCCAGATAAGAGGCCACTGGAGGATGGTGACATTTGCAATGGTAAATTGGTTCGATTTCTAGCCCTGAACTTGTTTGTCAAAATTTGTCCCAAGGAGCTTCCTCCTAGTCAAACATACTGAATTGTGCATATCAAGAAAAATAATTGTTATGAGATCGTTTTACAGCAAATATTCCGAAACTTTTTTCAGATATAATTGATTCCTCCATTCTACATACCCTGTTTTGATTGTTTCAGTCGATGTCACCGTTTATCACAACGGATTTCACGGCGATTTGAACGAGACGTTCCTGGTCGGTAACGTCAAGCCGGAGATAAAAAAATTGGTCGAAGTCACTTACGAGTGCCTCAGCAAGGCGATAGATATCGTTAAGCCGGGCGAAAAGTATCGCGAGATCGGTAATGTGATTCAAAAGCACGCTCAGTCTCATGGACTCAGCGTTGTTCGTAGCTACTGCGGACATGGAATTCACCGTCTATTTCATACAGCTCCAAATGTCCCTCATTACGCCAGTGAGTATACAGAAAAACTTTATGGTCACTTCCGTCATACTTAGTGCATGTCTTTTCCATATATAGAAAACAAAGCTGTTGGCGTGATGAAAGCTGGGCACTGTTTTACTATCGAACCAATGATTTCGCAAGGCAGTTGGAGGGACGAAATGTGGCCAGATAATTGGACCGTAGTTACGACCAATGGATTGTGGTCTGCGCAGTTTGAACAGACTTTGCTAGTGACAGACACGGGATGCGATATACTTACAAAACGTTTGGAGAAAAATGGACAACCTCACTTTATGGACCACATTTAGTAAACGCTGAGAATATATTCAGGGAAACAAAAGACGAAAAAAAAAAGAACAAGTAATTTAGAGACGCATTTAAAAAACAAACGCCGAGAGTCTGTTACAGTAGGAGAATTGCATAATTATAACCGTATGTATGAAAACAGAGGGTTCGCCTGGAGAAGATGAATGTATACCGGTGTAAATAATGGGATTGATTCAATGTCTTATTATTTCGTTACCAATGTATGAAGTAAAACATTCTTTCAAATACGGTATCATATGGGCTACTTTACTTTCAACAGATTGGCACTTGTGCTTCTCATTTTCACTAAGCATTTCACAAGACTGCAGAAAAATTTATTTTATATGACATTGCTAAATTCATAGAGATTGATTTGTCTTGAGAAACTTGTGTGACGTTTTTTTTTCTTGCAAAAAATCGTCACTCCTGTACAGACGTTTTTCGTTATACGTAAATAAATCCACATGTTCATACGTGAGATTATTTAACTCGGATCTGCCTTGATGTTTTCCACTGACCTCTCTTCAATTTGTTTACTCTTTTCCGATTTTCGTCAAACCTGCTACATATTTTTCGAAATCAAGACTAACAGAAAAACAAGTTTTCAACCAACGTTACTAATATCGACGTCGTAAATTTTGTGCAAAGATGAAGAAAACTTGGAAAAGTTTTTGCGAGTAACTCGATGAACTTCTTCGCTCGTGGAGATTCTTTGTACAGCATTTAGCCGCATATCAGTTGAGAAAAGATATCTGGCCATGAGACTTGATCAGCCGGATTGACAGAAAATGTCTCGTATGCGTGTATCGATAAAAACAAATTTTTTCCCTCTAGCTTCTGTATCATGTTTTCAGTAAATTTTTCATGAATTATTATTCTCCATGCTCGTTCGTTTCACTCTATTAAAGCATGAATTCGACTATTCATGATACCATAGTGTAAGTAACAACGCGTGAAACATCTTAAAAATTATCGGATGGAATTTCCGCGTTACAGAGTGCATAAGAAACGTTGCGACAATACGCGATTTTCATTTACTCGGATTAATGAAGTTTTGCTTATTGATTATTGAATTGATCGTCCACTGTTGTATCTCCCCAACAAAAATATTAAGTAAAATTTGTTTTACGTGTATGATTATTAATTTTTGTTAATAGTGTTATTTTTTGTTCGTCGTTTTACTTGAACGAATTTTAGTTCTATCGAACTATTACGATGTAAAGGGTAGAAAAAAGAAATATAGGGATTATTGAAATAATTGGTCGTTATTTCGACTTTCATTTTGTTTTGCTCCCCCCCCCCCCCCCCCCTTAAAAAAAAAACAACTAAAATTGGCCATTGACCCTACAAAAACGCATCTGGAATTTTGTTGTTTCGTTTTCATTATCACATTTTCCGTCTGAGAAAATGTATGTATAGCATACAATAAGTACCGAATATTTGACAAGTATTTTTAAGCTCTTGATTATGGTAATTATAGAAAATACCACATAATTGTATTACAATTCGTAATCTGTACATACAGAATGATCTGAAAAAAAAGTCTAAAATGTAAAACGGAAGGTTTAGTGGGTAAAAAGGTGGGAAAATAACAATATCGATGATATTGCGAAACATCGGGTCTGGTTTATTTTAAAATACTAAATTTAATATAATAAATACATCAGTGAACAAATACATAATAAATAAATAAATAATCAATTAATATTATTATAGCTCCAAATAATTCAGTACGAAGTATGAAATCCTATCGAGGATCAATCTTCCACACGGTTTGTGTGATGGTTTGTCCACTTATGATGCGCACCGTTTCTCAAATGGATTTGCCAAAAAAATTAAGAAGAACTGAAAATTTTTTCAAATGTTATTGTTCGCAAGATACGTTGGAACAATATTTTCTCTCCATCTTCCTCTTGTATACGAACTTGGAATCGCGAAATATCGTTATCCACGAATAAATTAAATTGTGTTGCCCAAAGTGCAAATTCTTTACCGTTGATAAATGTTGTGGTTTTTGTAAGAACTAAACTTTCAAAAAGTAAAAAAAATAAAAAAAAAAAAAAAACAATTCAATCAAGTATCGCAAGTAAAAACTCGCCGTTTCGTTTTTTATAAAAATACGTCGTTCCGTTCTCTTCTTTCCTGTATTCGGAAAAATCCAAAGTCGACAAAACATGTGAAAAAAAACCCACAGATGTACTGTTCCTCGGTAGAAGCCATAGAAAAGTTTGAGCAAAAACTCCCTCAAGTTATTGCTCCCTGATCACTGGTTCTTTGTAGTTGCGATACGCGATCCGAATTCCGAGTCTGGATTCTGACCGTACTCCTCCCGTTCCTCCATATTTCCGATTCGCTGTTCCTCCTCCTGATTGTCATCGTACTCGTACTCTTCCCTGATCGTCGCTCCCTTGTTCGAGTCCGCTTCACCATTCCTAAAATTTCTCTGTTCATTTTCATCTTCTCCATAGTCTTCCAGGTCCGGCACCATTATCCTCAGCGGTCTCTTTTCCTCTGAGTTCTGTCGATCATCGTCACCATCGCCTTGGGTTTCATCCTCCCTCTGCCCATTCCGCTGCTGCTGCTGTTGAAGATACCTAATATCCTGATACCTGGACTCTAAATCCTCCCCAGGATCTCGGACCTCGTAACGTTCATCCTTGTGATTCGGGGGAAGAACCGAAGAAGAAGCCTGCTGTTTCCTCAACTGGTCCAGAAGATGACTGTTCACGTTCCCAGCTGCGGCCAGAGCCGCCAATTTCTCCGCTGCCTCTCTGCTCGGCAGGGTTGTGTAGAACTGAGTCGACATACTTCCGTCGTCCTCTCCACCAACCTGCGCAAAGTACGTCGACTGGCCGCCTTGATGCTGTTGCTGCTGCCGGTGCTGTTGGGGCTGTTTGACATCTTCGTAGGCTGTGTCTATAACGCTGTTCTCCGAGTTCTCCGTCAACCTGGTCAAACCCGCGTCGCGAGAGTCGGGTTCCAGACTGTAATCAGCGGTGACTCGACCGCTGCCGTAATCCCGATCAACGAATATATTCTGGTGCTGCTGTTGAAGTTGTTGTTGTTGCTGTTGTTGTTGCTGTTGCTGTTGCTGTTGTTGTTGTTGTTGTTGTTGTTGTTGCTGCTGTTGTTGCTGTTGCAGGAGCAGCTTGTTGGCCTGCTCGTCGTAGTTGAAGGAGTGCATCTGCGGCTGGGAGAACTGAGCCGGGAAAAGCTGATCGAGTTGCTGCTGCTGCTGCTGCTGCTGCTGCTGGGTGGTCGAGTACTGTTCGCCAACCTGCTGGGGGAAACTGTTGAGCAGATCGTAAAGCTGGTTCGCAGAGAGCGGTGGATCGGCCGGCGCCCGATGCCCGACGTGGAGTTCGGGACTCCGCTGCTGATCGGTCGATTGCGGCGCGACTCCTTGGCCGGGAAAACCGACGTGGAGAGAGCTGTGAAGGTTCGTCTGCATCGCGCCGTTCGACTGGCCGAAACCGACGAGGGCGGTGTTTGACGGCAGAGCGGCAAAAACGTCGCCGTTTTGGGCCGATCCGCCACCGGCTGTCAGTCTGGTGACGTCGAAATCCGGCGTAAGGAAGGCCGCAGGCTGGGCCGAGGTCCTGAAGTCCTGGTGCCCGATCTCGTTCGTCTCCGTCACCTCGTAGCGGTGGAAAATTGGCGAGGGACTCGTCGAGACCCTCTGCGTCTGTGGAGAGGTGCCGAAGACGTTGATCTGGGGATTTCCTGCAGGTGATATTGACGCCGCGTAGTCCTGGCTCGGGGACGGCAGGTAATCGCCCTGCGATTGCAGGTTGTACGGCTTGTCAGCCGGGCTCAGATTCGGGGCCGGAATTGTGTGGATCGGACCCTTGTCGTCGTCCGTTTGGGTCGCGTGATGCGACGGCGGTGACATCGCCTGGTCTGGTCTGTACTCCGGACTGTATTCCGCCACCTTGTTCATCGAGTGGAACTCCTTCACTGGCCCTCGCTGAGGCAGCGATCCTTGACTCGAAAGCGGACCCATCATCGGCGGCGTTTTCCAAGAAGGTGGTGCTCCGAACATTGGCGGCCTCCGCACTCTGTTGAGATTTAGATTTATTTTTTTAACTCTTCGTCTACGAAGTTTTCTTTTTTTTTTTTATATACTTAAATAGCACTGACCGCTACTGTCAACTTTAAGCACATTTTCCGACGGTTACATATTTTATTTTTACTAATCTGACTGCGCATGCTTAAAGTTTAAACAATATACTACAAAAAGTACGTGTACCTGTTTTTTTCAGAAAGTGCATAGACACTGAGATATTTGAAACCGAATATTGTCTGGGGTTAGATTGGCTCCGTATGCATTGTTTTTTCAGGCGTCAGAAAATGACGCGTAAGACATCGTTCGGACGTCTTTTTTACGACTTCAAGTTCTGTGCTGTCTGGGTTAATTTGCGTAGGTCAACACTGAGTTTTGATGAAAAGTTCTGGAGTGCAAGCTTGAAGTTGGTATCGTTAATGTAATGAAACGTTGAAACAGAAATTACTATTTCGCAACCTTTCAATAACTTTAAAGAACTTGAGGTTCAAAAATATTAGTATGCCTTGTTTTATGTTGTGTTTCACTGAATTTCGAGCTATCCCAAAGTTGCAAAATAACAATTTTTCTCCAACGTTCATCGTTACATTAACGCTACGAACTTCAGCCTCGTGAGTTTTTGCGGGCCAAAATGAATACCGTTGTCGTAACTTGGGGCTTAATATTACATTGATACTTTATTTGTTTTCATGGGCACTCGATTTCGCGAAAACTCGACTTTTTGAATAGAAATGGACAGACCAAAGCATCGGACAAACATGTATACTTGGTGTGAAAACCAAAGGTACGATTATACCGGCGAGGCGTGTCCAGGAAAAGAATCGTATTTGATAATCGAATGCCAGACCTTTGCGAGCATCGCGATTGACTTCATCATATCACACTCACGGATTTGGCGGAGGGTATCTGTAACTCGTTGGCTTATAAATCGGACGATTGTAGTTCGGTTTGTAGCCGGGGGGTCCGGCGTTCATGTGAACCGAATTGCCCATCGATATCCTCGGTCCCGTCGGCCACGATTTCTTGTATATCGGGGGCTGTTGATTCCGGTATTTGTACCTGGCAAGTGCCACGGACCAAAGAGACGCGCAGACACAGGCCGCAAGCAGCCAACGAACCCAATTTATCGCCTGAAATTAGAAACCAAATTTACAGTCATGCAGGTTACTCTGGAGTCCTGTGCTATTTTCATTTTTTCATCATAACTGAAAAATCTGATTCTGGTTACAAAGTGAAAATTAGTCTGGTATCTATAAACAGAGAATCCCCTGTGTATTGGTATTTTTTTTTTTCTTTTCTTTTTTATCACCGTCACTCTTACTGTAATTTCTTTCAACTATCGAGGTAATTTGATGTTGCTGCAAAAGTGAATTAATCTCAACACCTTATTTGACTGTAAAAAATACAGTTCATTGAGGAAAGAGATTAATTGTAGCAATAATCTGAAAATTTTTTTCAGAGCGTGAATTTACAGATACGGTCGACAGTTCTTATAATCCACTTTCTCAATCGTTTCTGTCGCACGGTGGACTCACCATTTTTGGAATCAGAATCTATCATGCGATCCTGGTCGCCGTATAGATACTATTTGTGTGTCGATCTTATATGGCCTATACCGTACCTGCTGACCATACAACTGGTTAGAAATTGGAAAGCAACGAGAACCCGATGCATCACACTAGTTTACACATCTGTGCGTTCATGTATACGATACATCGAATCGCGTGTAGAGGAACTTACTACGCGTGATTTAGAAAATCTGTCAAGTTTCTCTGTGCTCGATCTGTCGCCTTGCGTGAAAGATGTGGAAACGAGATGGAATTAGTTAATTGAAAATAGAAAAGAAATCGACGATCGTGATCAAGACTAACGTGTATTTATGTTTATATATGTATATAACCAGACGAATTTTATAATTATTTACACTTGCGTGAAAATTGTCGATGGTATACATTACAAAGTATACGTCTCGGTTTCGTTTACATGAAAGTAAAAAATATGACGTAGGAAATAGCGAAGAACGAAATCCCAAACAACAAAAAAAAAAAAAAAAATGTATTTCAGTCGTCATTAACAATCCGGACGTTGATTAAGCGCGTTGTAATCACTCATCGAAGAAGAAGAAGAAAAAAAAGAAAAGACTAAAAAGCTGTTTGCGTTTAGGCTGTATATTTAACCAAGTGCCCTTTAATTCGCACGAAGCGTTTTTTCATCGTTTTTACATAATCATTTTCCTCTTCTGTTTCTCGGCATCTTTTCACTCCTTCTAGCCGGTAATCATTATTCATATTAATGCCCGCGACCATGGCTCTGACACACTGTCCTACTATTTTGAACCAAGCTGCGCGTATCCGACGTGCAGAGCATATACATGTACCTAAATAATATATATATATTTTTTTAATCACAACCGAATATCTGTGCGCAACACGTTTCGTTTGTTATACGCGTGAAAAAATGACGGACTATGAAGCCAGGATTTTTTTGAGCGGAGAATTTTGTGCCAATTTTCATATTAAACGAGTCTTAGTAAGGAAGGGTCCGAAACCGGATGTTAAAATAGATTTGACTTACCTTCATGGTTGGAGAGACGAGTCGTGGCCTTGAACTGACCTTGAATACCTAGGTCACCGAATAATTTTCCCTCTTTTGCACGGATCGCGTTTTTACGATTCGGTGCACTGGATTGTGTTCCCGGATTTAGGGTGTTACGGGAACTTGACAACTTTTTGGGGAATAATATCGAAGTTCAACTGACGTGAATGACCGATGAGAAAGCAGTGAGCGCTCTGTCCGCAATTAGGTCATTGTCCTGCATTTATACCTCTACTTCCTTCTCTCCTTCTTCACTCGACGGTTGGTCGCATCGCGATGTCACACCGAATAACGTCGCTTCTATTACCTCCTCCTCCTTCTCGGTTATATTCATAAATTTTTTCTACACGCATAATGTTATACTCGTGCTCTTGACCACCTCGTGATGATCGATCTTTCTTGACTGTTCTCTTTTCCGTTTTAGTACGCCACAATAGTATCGACTTATGACCAGTTGAGAAGATTGGTCGGACAAAACTATAACGATTTTTTTTCACTAATTTTATTTCCTAATACTATATTCACCAAATTATTATATGTATTCGAAAGCTACGAAAACCTTTTAAGATTTACGGAAATAATAAATATATCAAAGTTATAAGCAACGGCGTGAATATTGAAATTGTTGAGAACCAAGTCACCGAAACTGATTTTCTCGTTACTTCCGTATAATCAATTTTGTACTGCCGTGTTCGTTGAGAATAATCAATGCAATGTTATGAAATTGAATATTAAACGATGCTGACGTGTTAAATAAAACAGCATTTCGGTAAATATATAGATTTGAAACAGTCTTTTGAACATTGTAAGCCATTTTAAAGTAAAGGTATAGAATTTTTTTTTAATTTCACGGATCTTATCCAAAACAAAGCATCGATTTTTGAGCTTTCTTGTATATTTCTAGTATTTTGTAACTTTGTATTCTTAGAGAGACCTTGACAGCCTAAGAATACGATGATTTCATAAATATTCAAAGCAACACTGTCTCGTGGTAAAACTAACGAAATATTTCGATATTCATATCGATATTTCCCAGTTATTTCAACAAAATCGGAAATATCATATTGTTCTACAATTTTTTTTTTCCACTTCCTCAATCCGTATATTGTTGGTCTCGTTTTGTTTAAATGACAATCTTTAAAAAACCACGAATGAATATATCATTGTAAAATCATAATTTTCGAATTCCTTTTTCCGCTTTATATCTTGAACGTAAACGATTTTATCAGTATTTAATTTATTAGACGATATTTTTGCCCAATTCCTTAAAATTTTGTCCACCAAATTGTAGATTTCATGCACCCTCAAACCTTCCGCAGGTGTTCAATAAACAAATCTATGGAAATCTTAAGTGGAATGTATTTTGAGTTTGTTTTTTGACCGATCGGGACTTTTCCTCTCCGTTAGTTATTTATTTTTTGTTCATGCTTAACGCACCCTGCAACATTTATTTATTATTATTTTTTTTTTTTCCAAAAAACATTCTTAATTCGCGTACATCGACTGGAGTATAAAGACATCTGCGACATAACCCAACTAGTAACGCGATAACGTTGAAGTGCCTCGTGTTTATACTCGCGGTGCAATTATTATCCATTATGCGGACGATTCGTGTAGGCGGAGAATTTGACCCGTGTTTAATGTAAAACCTCCGTGTTTGCCGTGCCCTCGATCTTGTGATATCTTACGCGGTCGTAATTTAACCGTTCGATTTTCGTGCTTGCTTTTCATTCATTCCCTTCTCAATTATCTCCAAGTCTAACGAAGTGAAATTCAAATCTGCAAATAGCGATTCGCAACGAATTTAGATACGGACAAGGGGGAGAATCGTATGGCAAAAATTTTGATGCCGGGAATATGTTATTGTAATACCGTTTGCATATATAATTGAACTAATCGCCGTACATGATGCAAAACATTTTCGATCTAGAGAATATTGTTCTTCTTCTTTTTCTTCATCTTCTTCGGTTTAGTTCGAAATTTTCGAAACGCGATCTCGACTTCGAGGATTCGTAATTGCGGGGTGTTCGATAAAACTACCTTGGCTAGTTATTGAAAGAATAATTCGATTCTGCGCTCGGTCAGTTTTCATTCTTCAACGAACCGCGTGGAGGATCCAGCAAAGCTGATATGCAATATCACCTGTTCATCATCGGCGCGTAAATCGTGTACAGTGTAATTGTGGGTCACTGGATCAACATTGGTGGCCGCTATAAAGCAGCTGCTCTGAGTTGAGCGAAGAGAATATGGAGAGAAACCGGCGACCAGGAAGCTGCACGTGATAAAAAGAAGAAGAAATCCAAAAACGTAAACAAAAAATAAAAGAAAAACGACCGCAGAAAAGACCGGAAACACGAGCGGAAATCGGAGGGGGAACCGACTCTCGAATCTACTTTGCTGACGAGTCCAGATGTAATATGACAGATTTTCGTAAAATAAAAGCGGAATTTTCTTATCGCGTTTATATTATATATAATTATTCTCTCTCTATATATATATGCGAGAATCGCGAAACGTGCCTGTTTCGACTCTTTCCTCGCGACCTCGTTCGGCCATTTGTAAATATATATACATTCTTCTATAACGTGTAACAATATTGCTACTACCTGTTCATTATGGTTATATGTTTGTTTATTCTAAACCGCGAGCGTCGGGCTTATATTACTTCTTTTTTTCCTCTTATTTTCCGATTCGTATACTTCATACCATATTTTTCACACCCGGCTGGAGAGAACAACTCTTTCGTTCAACCGCACCTTCTATTCATCTTGCTATGATGTGTTAGGGGAAAAATAATATTACACCGAAGCAGCGATTATACAGCGTTGTTTTCACGGATTGATTTGTGGCGGTTTCGCCAATTTATTGTCTCGTTAATCGATGCTTCCTTTCGTGTTCTTTTCTACTTTCATTCAATATTTCGTCGGTTCGATATCTTCTGATGCCTTTGCACAAATTTTTATACCCATAAGATCCGACTGATGTTCACGATTTTTCATTATCCTCTGTTATCCTCTAAATATTATGTAGTCAACAACGGTTCAAAAAGCTTTGATTAAAATGAATGAATTATTGATAAATATTATCACCTTGCAGAGGGAAAACAAAGAAACTGAATTGCTTTGTTAATTACCGGGGAATGTGATGGATTGTAGGTTTTTTTCGATGTTGATTGGATCTTTTTTTTTGTGTTTTTTTTTTTTTTTGTTACTTATCGTTTTCTTTCAGTTTTTTTTTTTTCTTTATCACATAAAACGTATAAAACTATTTCTATACAATTACAAATTTCTATATTACAATAGATATTCATATATAAATGTATATAACTGAGAGGTCGGTAATATATAAATTTACGATAATTATATAATTATTAATGTATAGACTTAAGTCTCTTGATTCTTTAATTTGTTACTCCAGGTATATATTTATATTCATTTCGCATGGATTTTCAAATTCCGATCAAATTCACTAAATAAAGGATTTAAAAAGAACAAGGTAAAAAGAAAAGTCAAAATTTCATCATACAGATGAGTAATAAATATACATTCTATAATACCTATGACGTTAAAATATTTGAAATTATTGTGACAGAAAGAGAGAAAGCGAGATAGTAGAGTAGAAGAATCGTGATAAAAAATAATTTGTTTTTAAAACAATAATAAAAACGAAACAAAAACAACGTCAAAAAAAAAAAAATCTATGTATACTTTTCTATACATTATAAATTAACACCCCTTTAATATCATAAATTATATCGTTTTCTATTCTTTTTTCGTCTTCTTTTCTTTACGCCTCTTCCGTCTTTCTTATATATAATTATACAATTGATATTCGCTGGCAACGAAAGTCCGTTTAAAGCTATACAACACGTGTTACAGGTATATAATGCAATTGACCATCGTCATCATCATCATCATCATCATCATCATCATCATCATCATCATCATTCGCTCGTGATCTGCTTATCTCGCAGTGCAGTATATTATACTGAAAAATTTGGTTTATTTACTCTCGTTATGTATTATTTAGGGTAATCGTTCACAGGCTTGTACTGAACGCTGCCATCTGCCCGGAAGCTTGGGTAGTACGCGTAAGAAAATACCACTGAAACAATAATGTAAGATAATTATCAAATGTACAGGGCACCTTATACATGGGATGTGAATTACTTTCGTGTCGCTCAATATCCGTATCCGGAAACTCCTGTGCAATGTGCAAATTTATTGTTTACATATTTTTCTTCCCCTCTTTCCCGCTACAATCGCTCGCTAAAATCGTTCTCGCATGAGAGCTGACCGCATTTGAACGATTTTCACCAACCAAAACCGGCTAAACTTTGAGCTCGCTTATCTGTAACGGCAGCAGAATTCTAATCTGATTAAGGATTTGTGTAACGGGCGTACAGTCTAGGCAAAAAACGAACAGAACCTGCAGACGTGGAATTATAAAATCGAAGTTCTCAAAGCGGGGCTCGAGAATCGCTTCAGACGAACTTCCTTTGAAAATTATTTCCGTTTAAGAGAAAAAAATATTTTTTCCATTACCTGAGGCCTCATTCATGTAAATTCAGTCGCAACTTGTATCTGGGTTCTTTAGAACCAACAATTACGATCGCCTACGACCGATAGGTTTTTAAATTGCGTTCTGTTACACCTGCTTATGAAGAAGAGGATATAGAGGGTGGCCTAAAAAAATATATAAAAAAAAAGAAAAACGGAACCGATTTGAAACGTGAATAAAGTCATAAAAAATCTGTTGACCGAATTTTGAAAACTTTTTTTTTTCTCGAAATTAGAAGATCGAATCTTTCATTTTGCGTATGAAAACCAGGAAAATTTGTATTTGTTGCTGGGACACGCGCTCTTGAGAGATGGATTTTGAAAAGGTTGCTGGGAGATTGACAAAAATTAATATTAAAGAATGTTGAATTCAATTTCCTTGTGATATTGTGATTCGAAGAATAATTCTGGCATTTTAGAAATGCTCCGAGATTTTAATCACATGACGTGAAACATTTCTTATGAAATTAGAATCAAACCGCGTGCCTCGAAGTTATAATTCTGTTTTCGGGAAGCGTTATCAGGAAAGTACACTGTCAAAAAGTCGGCTGTAAGTGATGTCGAGAACTTGACCAAGATTGATTCAGACCGCGACCAACCGCCAACCACACCAGGCATGTATAACGAACATTTCAGATTTTTCGAGAACGCGTTACGGCTGACTTTTTTGATATCGGCGAAATACGTAGAGCATCACATTTTCAGTGGTGGGAGAGAATTTTTCACTGATCCTGAAGTCACATGGCCTGCATTGCATCCTGGCGAAAGATAGTTCTGGCAATCGTATTGAAGTTAGTAAGGTTAACGTAGCATTCATATTTCGAAATCTTAGTTCCTTCAAAATAATTGTAAAATTAAGAAAATAGTAATTTTTGTCCCCAACGTTTCGTTCCCATAACGTTACTAACTTCAACTTCATTTCTGGCGGTAGTGACCGTGAATGATGGACACATTATACCGTATAACTTGATTCCGCTCCCCGTTTGCTTTCTTGTGTTGATCATAAAAATTGTTAGAAAACTTTGAAATATTAAAAATCAACGAAATGTGTGAAAAGCACAGTGTAATCAATCGTATCAAAATAAATTAGTCCTTGAGTCATAATTTAAGATCGACGTTAGGTTTAACATTATTTTTTTTCAGTCTCCCGCAGCGACATTTTCAAAACCCGATATTCAAGCGCGTGTTCCTCGGCAACAAATGAAGATTATCAAACACGATACGGAAGATTCATTCTTCTAGTTTCAAGTAAAATAAAGTTTTCAGAAATCGGTCCACGCGTTCGGATTTTATTCACGTTTCAAGTCCGTCGCGTTTTTTTTTTTTTTTTTTTTTTCTGTCCACTGTACGTATCTGTATTTCACGTTCGATCCATTCGACCATGCAGACACGACGCTTATCAAGCCACAGACTTGACAAACCAAACGAACGATATGCGAAAATTATTCGCAATCTCGTCTTTCTCATTCATCCCATGGTGAAAACATGACCTACAGGAACCGTCGTCTTTCCTGGCAAGCCCGAATTTCTCTACCCCCTAAAAGCCCGTGAGCCTTTCAACATGTAACCGATCGACGGAACGATTCTTATCTCCCCAATTTTCGACGCCATTCCGACCCCGGATCTCTTCGTCAGGGGTCCGTAATTAAGCGGACCGCCACGAAGGCTCCCGAATTCCTCATGAATGTAGTTCTTCGATGGTGGTAAATAACTCCTGGGACCGTGCGAGTGGAGGACGGGAACCTCGACCACCGGCTTCGGGAACATCATCATCACGAAGCCGTCATCCAGACCCTCGTGACCCGCCCCAAATGGCGCCATCCCAAAGTCAAAAGGACTTTTCCCAAAGTGTGGACGACCGAACTGAGCCGGCAGTGCCAAGGACGAGAAGTCCAGCTTCGGTGGATCGGCGTGTTCATCTTCTTGGTTGTGGCGATGGTGGTGGTGGTCAGACTCCTCCTCATGGTGTTCCTCACGGTGTTCCTCGCGATGCTTATTCGATTGCAAGCTCGAGCTCGAGGCGGAGGATATCTGGCTGATCAGGTTATCGATCCCGCTTCCTGATCCAGAGTCCTTTTGGTTGCCCCCGAAGCTCTCCGACAGTGCCGAAAGCGGCGGATGTCTCGGGGTGATTATCTCGACTTCGTGATGATGATGATGGTGCTCGGATTCCGGTTTGTAGACCGGATACGGTGAACTTTCCTCGTCCTGATCGCTAGCCGGCAGTACTCCTGGGTCTTCGGCAGGTTTTACTATCACCAGTCCCGGATTATCTGCGTCTGTAAACGTCGGTCTGTCAGTTCCGTCATCCACGGGTGTTAAGCTATGTCGGATTATTCATCCTCATCATCGTCAAATTAATTTTAAAACCCTCCGAGAGATCGTTTTAAGGTCTTCGCGGTCTATTCGGGTCAGTTCCTAAGGCGATGGACGATGAACGCAGTGTTTTGTACGATGTTCGTGTGATTTGTGAGCCGATAATTAGTTCCTTCATTTTATTTCATCCAACTTACAATCAGGTATTAGTGTTAATTGGAGATTCTTTATGACAGGGATGAGTTATCGCATTTGGTACCTATTGCCGTTATACCTTGGGTATTACACATGCCTGCAAGACGTCTCATCGCGTGGCTATCGTTCACCTCGCTCGGACAATCGACATCCTTGGTGCCTCGATGATTTCTACCACGTGAGAGAGCTAGAGGAATTCGATTCACTTGTGAAGTACACGCATACCCGATCCATTAATTGATCACGTGTCGACACCGGGTGCGATAGAATATTTCATTCACTCGTTTTCAACACCTGACCTACAGCGGATGCAAACCTGCAGGCGTGAAGTGCGCAACCTTGACATACGAAAGATATCGCTGTGTCGAATTAAACGCTTCGTTTATTGTGCAGCTTCGCGTATGACAGGCGGAAAAAGAAGAATATGAAGGTTCTCTCGCCGGTCGGAAGCCCATTAGAAACGACACGGTTCTGTTTCTTTTTCATTTCGTACAGCTGTTTACGATAATTCCAGTGTGTACCTACTTTGCGACTTAATTGCAGAAACATCATCTTGGGCAGCTTGACGCGTACGACCTGCTTTTATGCCGTTTGTCAGTGAAAACTGACGAAACAAGCCTGACATTGAGACGTCTAAATATCGTCTAGGCGTAACTAACGTACCGTCACTGTTACCAAAAACGCAGTTCGAACTTTTACATAGACTGTAATTCGGTATGGATCTAACGCTATCTGATGTTAAATTTTCGAATTGACCGCAATAATTGTTGCGTCTCAGTTTACACTGGCAAATTATGGCCGATTGGAGCACCACCGTCGCGTTCTTCGGAAACACAAGTCGAAAGACAAATTAAAATGAACCGATAGTTACCAATATGAGTACATAGTCAAAGTTAAAGTATCGGTACTCTTGAAATTTTTAAAGGTCGAGTTCACCGGTCCGTCCCAAAAAAAAAAACCGCGATGATATTCAAGTGGCTGTAACGACACACTAGAAAGTCGTTTCGAGATGTTGCGGGTTTCGACGTTCTACGATCGTTTTCACATCCTGGTCCGGACGGAACAACTTTTCCATTCACGGGTGCCGGCTGCGGTCAATTCAACCTTGTGCATACACTGTGCATCACCAAATAAAATACCATTCCCGCGGGGAAAGGTCGCCGCGATGTTTGACATCCGGTAATTTGTGCGAACCGATTTCGAGCAACCGAGTTTCCCTTTCCTCGCCTCTCCCAATCTCACAGATGATGCTTCTCCACTTGGGCTCTCGCTTTCTCCATACCTGCGCGATCTTCTTACGGGCTCTTCGAACACCGAATTCTCGGTGTTTAATTGTTAAATCGCGAAATCATTTACCGATCGTTCGACGGTCTCTCCAATGGTTTGAAGCTCCAACGACACCTTTGGGTACATTTTCTCCGCTGCTTTAATTATCGCGGACTAAAACTCTCCTTTGTCTAGGTTCAAGTGAACACCGCAAAGAAAGTCTCCTATTCGTTACTCGATTTTTCAAACTGTCGTATTTGTGTGTTTCTGTACGCAACCGGTTTTCTAATTCAATCACGGTACGAGGGGGAGGAGATCGAATGCACGCAAACTTATCGAGAGCTGCTGCGGTTCAGGCATTTTTTCAAGCCTTTCACCATTCGCGCGGCTCTCCTAACCGATCGATCGTTTCTAAGACGCTTCTACTAAAATTCTTATTTCCAATTAAGGATTTACGGGCTGTACGGTCAGGTTGAAAAAGTGTTGAACTGTAAAAGTGATGAAACAGAGCTTTAAATAACGTCGCTGAAGCTGTTCCAGTTGCATTCAACTGTATAAGTTAAATGTAAAAATGTGACTGTACATTCCGTACATTCTTGAGATCAACATGGACGTTATGAATAAAGAAAGGACAGAAAAATATATGAAGAGATAATTGAGGTCTGTCACTTGTTACGTGTAAGATTATTCAGGCGCGGGATTTTCGTAGACAACAATTTGTCGTCAATCCAACATTGCTACACTATTTGGTAACTTGATTTCCATGATTACCGCGAAAATCGTTCTACGATACTCCACAACTGCTAATTTTTGGCATCACATCTTGGACAAAAGGTTTCGACATGCATCGTTGCCAGTGTTTTATAATATATTACAATCGCCGTTGCGTTTTTCCTTCTTTTCGTGCTTTTTGTCACGGTTGGACGGGATTTAGAAAAGCTATACTAACCGTCCGACGGCGATGCGTACGCCGTGTGACCGTAGCTGCTGTCCGGTGATGCGTGAGCCGCGTATCCTCCATGGTGACCATACGCGCTGGGCGGTGGACCAGCGTAGGAATCATGGCCTGTGGGAAAGTCTCAAGATTAGTCATGATTCGTGGACAAATTGATGTATTTTTGCGGATGGTTGGAGAGCGTCGAAGTTGTAAAGTGACCAAATGACTAAGCTTTCAAGGTTGGAACTCGAGACGCAGGTTAGACTTTTTGGGAATTAGGGATCGTGTATCAGGTGTAAAGTAAAATTAGGTGAAATCAAGAAGTTTCGAAACGGAAAAATGAAGAAACAGAAGCTTAGACTCGATAACTGACCTGACATCTGATATTAAAAGCGATTCTCTTGGTACAGTAGTGAAGCTGTTGGAAACCATGAATTCAGATCGAAATAGTTCAGTAATTAAGGATATGAGACGGGTTACATTGTCGAGATAATAACTCATTTTGTTTATAAATAAGTTCAACACGTTTTACCGAAGATAGATTTTTGAGGAAATTAATATATTTTGAAGAAATCGTTTAAAATTCATTGTATGCGATCTCTATCGATTTTAGGTAGGTCATTATTTCGGTCAATTATCAAAGATCTGCATAAATATTGAAGTTGAGGCGACGACTTGCGGATAATCCCTTTCCAAACAAAATGAGCTATGATTTATAGAAATTGAATAAATGGAACGATTCGTTTATTAAAAAAAAGATATCGAACGGTAAAATGAAATCTATACTCAAAACCGTCGATTCGTTTCTTTTTTTTTCTTTGGCTTATTCCTATCGATGTGGTCAAATTTTTATTTTTCCCCTACATATTTCAAATTAATTGTTCAGTCTTTACTTTGCGATTCTTTAGCTTGTATACATTATTTCCACTGTACCGTGAACCTGATAAATCCTTAAAAATCTTTTTATACCCTACGGATTTTAACTCTGTATCGAACTAACATATCCCAGTAAAAACTTGTCCATCCCATTGATTTCGTTTCAATTAAAATCGTGGACCGCTAGAAGATTTTTTTAATTCACTTCTGTTCGTTAATCGAGTCGTTGCATGAAAAAATTTCATTAGCGTATACGTATAAAGCAAAAGAGACAAAAAAAATTGTTGTGTAAAATATTTTTCTTTTGTTTCCAATGGAAGAAATAATAAATAAGAAAAAATGAAATTCAGCATATCGAAAAATCGAACAACACGTAACAACGTCACTCTCGTTAATCAACCGTCGTATCTGTACTACAATTATTGTTATAATCGCCACAATATCAGCGCATATCATTTTTTTGTTTTTCCGCGCGAAAAGAAATGGTCGAAAATTTTCACCACTTGATTACCTTCGGTTTCTCTGATTTGTACAACGAATATAAAAAATCAAAAAAAAATCACATTCATCTCGTCCCCGTTTTTTCATCACACAAAGACTCGACTCTATTGATTGCAATAAAAAATACGCGCGTGACGTTGAAATTAGTACCTGAAACTGGAACGTGGGCCGGCGGTTCGTAGTGGTAATGCTGCACAGGTTTCGGCGGCGTCAAAACTGCACTTGCGGCTATGTGACGACCGAGGGACGTTATCGCCTCGCCTTTCGCGCTGATTATGTTACCCTTTGCCGATACTACTATTCCGCCCCCCTTGATCAGCTTTCCCTTTAGGGCAATCACACCCCCGCCGATCGCCTTCAGTGCTTGGAAGAGCGTGTTCAGTATAGCCTTCTTGAACGACCATACGTCGAAGTTCTTCTCGTCGTACTGCGAAGAAATAATTTTTTTTTTTTTTTTTTTTATTCTGACACAGTATGCGCAAAATTCGGTTTTACGCACTGTCATTAGTGCGCAAAATAGTATTTTTCGATACAGTGCGTAAAATGCGATATAATACACAACAAGTGGCTAAAATCGAATTTGAAACGTGTTTCATATGATATCTTTTTACGCATGCTATGTACAAGAAATATCGTATGAAGCACGTTTCAAATTCGATTTCACGCACTTGTTGCATATTATAATATTTTCATTTAATGGTTCAAGTCGTGGGGGTAAAAAATTAGAATGACCGATTGATAGAAGGAACAAAATATCGAATTTACAAAGACGGGAAAATCCAATTCGTAGTATTATCAAAATATAGAAAGTACAAGTATAGAAAATTTATAATGCAGAAAGAGAAAACATAAAAGTGTGAAAACATTGAACGGTAAAATCCATAATTTATGTATCATTCTATAATATCGAGACAAATTCCGACGATTCTACATTTTAGCATTCTATATTCCGACCTATCTATTTTTTTACCTATCCATACTTCGACTTTGTACATTTTTAAATTCTGTAAATTAATTTCTCTCTTCTGTGAAAATTCGGTATTGTGCCCCTTCTTCGTTTTGATCTTTCTATAATTTTATCCTCGTACAACGTACGCGAATTATCATATCATATCAATTACCGTAACGTGATAGTTGACGTTGGAATTGTTCTTCCTATAGTTACAATATGAGATAAAATCGTGTTTTCATTGTTTCGCGTGCAGCAGCGGGTGCGGAAATTAGGAACTTGCAGAAATTATCTACGTCTCGAATGATGACGGATTAGGTAATTTTTTCGCGAAACAACACGATGTATCCGGTCATGAGCTGCAGTTTTTTTTTCCCTTTTTTATTAAATTGTTTTCTGCAACTTTCTCCGAACCCAACTCGCACATATATATATATGTATGCGCATGCACGTACAGCACACAAATTTTTATTCAGCAGGGTAACGAATTTGAATAAAATACTCATACCTGCGTGTATACTACGAAATAGCGGTTTTATAATTGTACCCATGTGTTTTGACTTCTATACGCTATAATTTATTATATTGACGTGATAACCAAATCTGTTATAATCTTATAACAGCGTTACATGTTATGCCTTCTGGGTATATCATAAAATGGTTGTAAATGAAAGTTTCTAAGAGGAGGAAATTTTGTATGTCCCTAATATTTTTCTCCTTATTACTTTTTTGTTTTTTTGAGCTCTTCATATTTCTCTTTTTATCTCATACAGTTTTTCGTCATTTTTATTGAAGGCAATTCGCAAAATTTATGCAAAAATTGTTATTTCAATTGTATAATTTCAACAATTTTGTCGTATAATTTCGTAATATTGGATTGTCACGATTCTTTTCCAACGTTTGAAAACGTTTTTATTATCGTTACGTAAATGATATGACACCAAAACTACTACATTTTCTAGATTACTTGGGAAATTTTTTTACACTTACGTTTGTTTTTTTGTTTTTAAAATTTTTTTCAATGCAAATGATTATTATAATTATAATTTTGTCATAAGCTTAGTTACATTTAATTTAGGGAAATTTATAATTCTTAGAAGAAAATAACATCAGTTTGTAAAAAATTGTTTTGAAATATTTTCAAATTATTCGAATCTCCTTCGAATCTCACGTATTAAAATTGAGAAAAAAACGTGAGAGAAACAAAGAAACGAGATGTTAGTTTTGAAAAATTGTAAGATCGCGGTTCTTGTCTCGAAGAAAATTTTTTTAACTTTGCTAAAAGACAAGAATTATCGGTTAACTCACGTCGTGCACCGGCGGTCCATATTCGACGGATTCGTACTGATGCGATTTTCCGCTTCCGTCGCTACTTCCGGTGCTGGCGCCGCTCGAAGCCTCGGCAACCTTGCCGAGAATCGCGCTACCGATTCCCGCCAAAAATCCCCCCGATCCACCCCCGGATCTTTTCGTCCTCGTGATCCTACTTTCGGACAATTGCGCGCCCTCAGATTCGGTGAAACTTCTCTTCGCCTCGGAATCCGGCACTTTTTCCACCGCCAAAGAGTCGGAGAGCGGAACCGAGTGGGCGACCACGCAGCATCCCAGCAAGATGAATGCGACGAGCAACTGAAATTCAACAATTTTATAAACTTCTTTCATTTTTATTGGCTCTTCTTCTCTTCTTCTTTCTACTTCGTGAAAGGGAACGGTGACGAGGAGATTCGACAGTTCTGATTACATCTCTCACTCTGATTATCGTTACACAATGAAATTTGCTGAAAATTTAACAATCTCGAAGAGTTTGTTTTTTTTTTTTCTATGTGTTTCGGTTCTTTCTTCGTTTTTGGACTGGTCGAAAGAGAACGGTGAAACAAAAATTGAAAAGCTTTGAATTCATCTGTAATTATTATTCATTACTGCATTTAATAAAGGTATAATATATGTTAAATAATGAAGGATTTCTTTGATGAAAGTTTGTATTTAACTTTGCTCAAAACTAAGATTCACGAATGAGTTGAAGTTTAAAAATTCCGTAGGGTTTTTTTTTCTTTTCATTCTTCTTATTTCACATTACTTTCTGACTCGTTGTATCTGTGCTTTCAAAAATTGAAAAAACGAATGAAAGAGAACGGTTACAAAAGGATTAAAGACCTTCGATTTCATCCCATTCTAATAATAGTTATAGAATAAATTATTACATGGTAAAGAATGTCTTTGAATAACCGAAGGATCGCATCGAAATTTGCTTCAAGTTTGTACAAAATTTTAACGGTCTTCTTTTTACAATATGAAGGAGATGAAATAAGGATTCTGGGATTAAGTTTATACGCGCAATCATTGAATCACATTTGAATATTGCGAACTGTCGGTGTTTAACGTCTTTAAACGACGAGATAGAATCTGGACTGCGAAAATGGTCGGTTTACGGTTTGATAACGGCTAAACGTTGCACACTAATTTTCGAAAATCATAAACATTGTTGCGTGCATAATGCCGGCAATCAAATTCGTATTTCACGGTCTCGTTGCAGCTTGGCGTAATTTCTTTGTAAAGATGAAGAAAGCAGCTACTCGCAACTAGGGGATGTTTTTCTTTTTCTTTATTTTTCCCTCACACCGTTCATCACTTTCTGCACTTTGATTATTGCGCGAAGTGGAAAGAAATTCTGTACAAGATGCTTATTTTCTTTTTGTTTCATACTTTATAACAATAGTATACGAATGCGTGCGTGAATAAATTTTCTTCCCTTGTCGTACGTATCGGCAAATTATTTTTTTAGTTTTTCTTGTTACCAAGACAAAAGATTACTGAATCAGAAACAGAGAAACAAAAGTGAAAGATATACGTTCATACGTACAATTTATGTTTCTATGCAAAACGAGGAGGAATATCGTTCCGGATGACAAAAGCCTGACGAATATACATATATATGTGTGTATAATATATGTTCATACAGGTATTATAAACACGTATATGCATACTTTCATTAATTAGTTATAATTTCATTTAGCCGGTTCTCTCTAGAGCCGGTAAATTACAAAATGAATTAGCATTATAAATTGACACGATCGCGCTGTTTTCTGACATTTTTAACCGAAAGTTGTTCCTTTCGCACTTTCACATTTCTCCCGAACGATGCTCACACGTAACACGTAACCCAACCGATCCTATAAGCTGGAACGGCATTCTTTGCGTTGGTACGTATCTTTTTTTCTCCTTCTTTCTATATTTTTTTCCCCTTCGGGAATAGCTGGAGTTTGACTCACCAGTTGCGATTTTTTATCGTTGAATTAGCCCTACAGAAATTCGGTTCTTAAATTCAGAACAATAATTTTCGTCCATAAAGTACCGGCACATTATACATATATATATTATATATTATATATATATTTGGCACAGTTTTTTCTTTTCCTACTAAAGAACAAAAACAATATCCTGCTCACGTCACATAAATCGAAAGTTCAATGTTTCATCTTCGTTGAATTCTGTTTAAGTATTATATGGTTATATATATATATATATATATTTGTATATATATATTTATTTAACATCGCGTATATCGTTGTGAAAGTTGTTCGATACGTATGCAGATTTTTTTAATCCTTATCTCTTATTTTCATTTATCTATAGACGGGTATAATCTGCATGACGTAAAAAGTTTTTTCCCATGTGGCTGGAAAATCTATAGTCCGATGGAGAAATCACGTAATCGGGTAGAAATTTATTCAAATAAGATGCAAATAAGGCCGGTATTTTATGAGTGAAAAAATCTGGCTGAGAAAAACAGGATATAAAAAATAAAAGAAAAAAAATCTATCTTACGAAATTTAAATTAAATTCGCCATTAAATTTCTATGAAATATAAAATGAGCGAACGAATTATATTGTGAAATCAAGGTTTATCATATTCTCCGATTCAATTCGGCATTGTTTATACATTTATATAAAAAAAAAAAAAAACAATTGCTTATGTTTACGCTTTTATTCAAATTAAACCGATTAAATACTCAAATGACGTGTCGCGAATTTTTTATTAATTTTTTGCTCTCTCTATAATTGCAGTTTGTGAGAAATTTTTTGTTTCTTCCGTTACTTGAATAAAGAAAATTCTTATTATGCGAAATGATTTTTGGAAGACGTAGACATCGATGTAACATATAAAAATCAATACAATTATAACCGTTTCTGACACGCAGGCTTTTTTTTATCATCCACTTGCTATTCACAATCGCTTACATACATAATATTATAATAACAATATATTCGCGCTTTATTCACGGCATGCAGCATGAAGTGCAGCCTTGTCCTGCAATGATCGATTGAAATTTAGTTCAAAGACAAACGTTTGCCGTTTACGCGTATTCATTCAAAGTATACGGGTCATTCCGCGCCAACTCACAGCAATCGCTTTACCATGACATATTTTAATTTCTTTCAGAATTTTTCCAATGTTAGTAAGGCCCCTGATCAAAGCCTAAAAAGAAAAAAAAAAATTCACATCACTCGTCGTTACCGTTATTATGAATTTTTACCCATTATTTACCCAATTTAAACCCATCTCAAAAATGCGCAAATTAATTTTTACGAAACAAGAAAAACAAGAACGTACCGTTTTCGAGATAAAACATTTTCACGCAAGACTCAGCGTGCCGTGACGTTTTTTCTATTTTTTTTTTTCTTTTTTTTTTCACATTTTCTAATATTCCTTTAATATTCTTCCAATCGTTTTTTCTATCTTCTAACCGTATACAGGTGTACATACCCATTAATATAAACAACAACTGGATTCGGATAATAAATATTCTGACCTAAAAAATCGAACAATCGCGCAGTCAGTACGGATCGCGTGAATTCGCGATTATAACGAAGGAAAGCGAAATGCAGAAAGAATTTTAACGAATACTTTCCATGATGCGGTGGTGAAAAAATTCATACTTGTCGCAAAATTAAACGCATCCGGTTACCGGGAGCGGTTCGTTCTGCGGGTGACATGTGCCTCGCATCGCGTGTTCGTGTGTTCATGCGTTCATGTGTTCATCCGCCACTATATGCACGTAGAAAATAGCTTCGCCAAGGTTTGCGGTCAGTCAAGTGCAGCGATGACTTCGGTACTTATGTACATACATATACGTTGTGTATATACATTATGTATATGCATATATTTCTCTGTGCATACGGTTATGTGTTATACATAAAAATGATCGCTATAAGGAGTTAAGTCGAGCGATTCTGCGGAGAAAGTTTATCATCGCTGATCGTCGCTGCGGAGACGAGTCGAATCATATTACGAATATTGTTCTTTTCGCGTTGGGCGAAGAGAGAAACAAAAAATCTGTTGTAAAAAAAAAAGAAAAAAATAACAACTTGAGCGGTTTAATATTTGCGCCATTTGTGGCGTTGATAGATGAATTAAATCACATCGTTCCTACCGTATGATAAGAATCATTTTACAAGCATTTGGGAAAAGGTTCAATCGTCAGAAGTTTGGTGAAGCTTTTCTGTATGACGAACAAAATAAGATGAAAAATATTATTATCGTATTAAAAATACCAGAGTTCGATCACTTTCGAAGTTCTGATTGTAAAACTTTTTCTCAAATTGTTGATATCATTTTAGCTTACGTCTGTTTCGAATTTGCTCACGTTCGTTTTCATTGCTTGGAAGGAATGTTGTCTCTCTTTTCCTTCAAACTTTCGATTCGGACTGTGGTTCCTATTTGCAGTAAAATTTAATAAAAGAAATTCGAAAACCGCAAAAATCGAACGGATCGCCAAAAAATGTATTGCAAAATTTTAAGAAGTAGTTTTATTCCAGCAACTGAACGAAATTCTCAACGAAAAGTTGGCTTGATCGCGATGCTGAGACGCGATTTAAAATTGTCGAAAAATTTTCATCAAAAATCATCTACAAATATAAAATAAAAACTGACAACTTGGCGCAGACTTCACGACAGATTAGTCAATTCGATTCGAATTACCGCACTGACAAGAAAATCTTTTTCCTTTACTCGATTAAAAGAAAAATATGAAAAATCCTTTCCATCTCTAATTTCTGTCAAAATTAGATCCTTCAATTTTTTTCAACGATTCCGTTCCATTTTAGGCGTATCTTAAATTATGTCCAAGCATGACGCGACGTGTAATTACAGGGTCCGTATATGTAACGAATTTCGGATGTCAACCGCGGCGATCTACATCCATATACATGCATGTAATATCTATGCAACATGTCTAATACATATACAATCTGCACCCAACCGAGTCCTGCAATTTATAAAAGTATAATCATAGGTGCACCGCGGTTCCTATATAACTTTATATACCTAAACATATGTACAAAAATTTGGAGCATTCTTCACTTCACTTTGCCGCCAAATTGCTTGTTACTGCCGTTACTGTTTCTTATTATTGTTATTTTTATTATTATCGTCATTGTTTGTTTTTTACCGGAAGAAATTTCCCCTTGAATATGTCAATTTATAACAGCTACGAGAAGCAACATCGTATTATAATGAACGATTACTTCGAAGTAAGAGAAAGGTGACGTACAATGTGTAGTACATACACCTGTATAGATATATACACGTATGAATGGATTTTATATACACGACAAGTTACGTGTAGTTTTATACCGCGTATTGTAGAGACATTGCAAAAATGCATCGACGTCGCCATTCCGTTTTTGCATCGCGTTCCAGATTCAAAGCTGATTGATTAGAAAAAATTTTTTCTACATTTCTTCAATAATCCTTCTTTCTTAAATTTTTACTGCGCATCATTGTAAATGCCGATATTATGTAACAGTTGGTGTTTAAGAAATTGCATTGAGTGACAAAAAAAAAAAGGTATGTCGATAAATTTCTATAACAATTATCCCGATCGAAGACGAATTTCGTAGTGGGATAATTTTTTTGTTCACCAAGAGACAAAAGAGTTGAAAAAAAAAATTGAGAAAAAATAAATAAATAAAATTAAATATTAGATCAAATTTGAAGAGAGAAATTGACCTTTTTTTTTTTTTTCTCCTCTTCCTTTTCCGTAACAGCTTTTTATTCTTTAAAGTGGCGCAGAGATCACGAGATCACATTTCTCCCAGCGATCTGTGCAGCGAAGGAGCAGCGAAAGTGATGGTGTAAGGTTTTATCTAGCAGAAAAGGATCCCGATGGCTGTGCGGAAGGTACAGAGCGAATTTATAAGAGCCTTGATCTTGCGCTTGCCGCAATGCGCGACCCAGATTACCGGCGTTATGCCGAGCGGTGCCAAAAAAAATTTTATTTGTCAGTAAAAAGAATAGTTTCCAAGTCGCGAAGCGAAAAGAAAGATGGAAATACCGCGTCTCTTTCACTCGTCAACTTGTGTATATAATTCACTTCGCATTCTTTTCGCTCCATCTACCAAATCTTATTCTTCTTATTCTTGCTACACTTTGATTTTAATTCCATGAATGGAAATTATAAACCGACTCATTATCGTATATATGCATAATTCGCACAATAGCTTTCGCTCTGCGTGAAACAAATAATGTACGAGAGAAGAAAGGAAAAGAAAAGAAGATAACCCGCGGAACGAAATAGTCCGATTTCGAAAACTACTTGTTCCGAAATCTTTTGTAGAAGCCTCTTTCACGTTTTCACTTTGTTGATTTTTATTTTAATACGCTGCGAGATCTCGCGACACTTTTTTTTTTGGGTTTTTTTTTTTTCTTTTTTTGGTAAATTTCATTTAACGACGCGTAACGAAATCATCTACAAGCGGTAATAAATTTTCGAACGTTGAGAAACGAACTTAAACAGCGTTGGGACGATTTGTAATACTCTTGAAAATTTTTCCTCACCTTTATCATCCTTAAATATTCCTATATTTTCTTTGTATTAAACTCGAATTAAATGTAAACATTAAACACAAAGACTTCCATGGATTGAAAAATAGCAGGACAAAATAAAAAAAGAAAGAAACGAAATTTTAGAAAGTTCGCGACATGAAAAGAATGAAAAAATTCATGGTGATAAAATTTGAAAAATTCGACCGAAAACGAAAAGATTTATGAAACGAAACAAACAAGTCACCAAGGTCTGCACCGTTTCAGAAATTATTTTTTATTCGACCAGATCGAACTTCCTGTCGTTAAATTTAACTTTTAATTATCTACCTGCATTTTTGTCCGATTAACTTGCGTTTTCTTGTGTCCAGAACGGTTGGAGGTAAACTTCTGACGAATAACACGGCACTCTCACTAAACTCACTGACAGTAAGCCGACTCCAATCTCCTCTCTATATACTCTCTCCCACCCGTCAACGTCGTCGTTGCAGTCCTTTTTTCTTAATTTACTTATTTCGCTTCTTTGCTTCTGTCAAATTTTTACATTTTCGAAATTTTCACCCTTTCGCATCCCTCGAAATCGGCTCATAATCGGAAAAATAAAATTATACCCATTCTCGTTTCAAATTTCTTTACGCATCGTCAATGTTGTCGTTTGGCAAGTGAAATTTTTCAACAAGCGATGTCGTCCATTTGGAATTTAATTTTAAGTATCCTTGTTGCGCGACTGATATTTTTTCGCTACTTTTCTCTCAACGTTGCGAATCACACGGTAGAAATTCTTTTGTAATTTTACAGTGATAAGAGACAAATTGTTGTTGCACCTTTTTCTTTCTTTTTTTATGCCCTAAACTTGAAAACATTAATTTTCCCTTTTTTATTTTATTTGTTTTCCTCGTTTTGTAGAAATTTTTGGTATTCGCAGTTCAGTAAACAATGCAAATTTCGATTACGCTTGATGGAAAAAACCGATAATTTATTTCGTTAGAAGATTTTTAAATATTATTTTTCATCGCCATCACTTATACACGGTAGTTGTTGTCTTAACAATAATTACCGGAGTTAAAAATTTTACAAAAAACTTTGAAAATTTCTCTGTATGAAATCTGAATGAAACGTGTTATCGGATTACGAAGTTTTCGTTATCGAAGAATTAGTTCCGTTGTTCGATATCGTAGAATTTGATTTATTTCTCGAAAAGAAATTGACTATTCACAATTTGTACTTTATAGGTACGTGACGATTGTACAAAGATGTTCCAACGGTCGATGGATCATTGAGGATTGCGACTCAGTGTCGTAGATTTTTATACCGTAGCTTTTGGGTTCTATTTTAGGCGCAGTGATTCTAATTTTTCTATTTCCCTTTCTCTGATACTTTTTCTATTTAGGTTCTTCGAGCAATAGTTCGCAGAGATGATTGATGAGAAGAGAAATTCATCGATTGAAAGACGCGTCTTCAAATTTGAGATGCGAGATACTAAAATACACCTTTATAATCCTAAACTAAAACTAATAACTCTTTTTTGTGACTGTGAATATTAACGGCAAAAGAAAAAACAATTATTCACTGCACATGCGAAAGTTCGTATCAACAAATGAATCTTCGGCTTTGACGAGCTGGGAGAAAAAATTCAAGTACGCGTGTATAATGAGAATAAAACAAGTAATTAGACAGAAATTTCAAGGGAGCCTCGATAATCCGGCTCATGATCATCTTCTCGGCTTCATTTCTATCAGTTCAGTTCAATACTTCATGTTTTGACTTTACCAAACGTGAACTCGATCGCGCTTTCTCGCATCATAATTGGCATGGTTTTGAACCATCCGTTAAATATTATCTACCGAAAATACATGCGGCTTTCTAACTAATAATCGTTTGTCATACACGCGGCTTATCGCACAAAAAATGATCATACTTTTCGATGCGAAAAAATTAACGAATGATTGGATGTTGGATGAAATGATTGCGAGCTGCGTAGAATCCTTGTTCATTTTGTTTTAAAATCTAACTTCATTTAAGAACTAATTTTTTCAACACTTGTGTTATTCTTTTCTTATCTTGATTTTATTTTTTTTTTTGTAATTTCCGTTTCGTATTTGATTAAACAATTAATTATGCATTTACAAATGTATACGTTAATATAATCGAAATTGTTACACGAGTTTTATATTAGCATTAGCGAGATTCACCTTCGAAAAATCTTCCTGATCGCAGAGAAAGTGAAATTGTTGCGTTTGAAAGGAATTGCGAACTTTTTTTCTTTCTTTTTTTCACTTTCAGTCGCTGTATTCATCGATTCGGAGCTGTGAAGAATAAGAAAAAGATTGGAAAAAGGGTGTAAATAAACGTGAAACATATTTTCAAATTTTGCGCATTGCTGCAGGTTTTTTTTAATGACGATTTTCAGAACGAATTTTACAAGTCATGATATTCGTATTGGTTAAAAAAATGTAACTCACAATGCACGTTTCTTTCTTTTTTTTTTTTGTTTCAGTCGCCATTTTTAACCTGAGAAAATAAAAATTTGGAGAGTGAGACACAAGCTTCCGGAATTTGATGTTCAATCAATGTTTCAAGTATAGAAAAATAGTAGGTATAAAAATGTAAGATCGAATTTGAAAAATTGTACAGCAAATCTGAATACTTTACAGAAATTTCGGTTATTCTTAAATTATTTACAGAAATATCGCATATTATCATGTTTCTTTTTTATTTGCGAATGAATTTTCTTTACAATTCGACTGCGCATAAATTTATTCATCGGGGCGGAAAAAAGAAATTCAATAAGGATCGAATAAACGGCAAGTTTTTTTTAGCGTAAAGGGAAAAAATTAGCCTACCACCGCAATTCTTAATTTTTCAATAATCTAAAGTACAATTTTCATCAATCAAAATTGTAGGATTTCCAAATCTTTTACCGGAGTTAAGAATTTTTATTTTTGTCGCTCATTTTGTTCTGTTTAAGTCATCTCGATTGACTTCAGAAGGAATCTTTTAATCTCGTAAATAACTTTTATCATCTATACGTTGTTTTTCTTTTTTTTTTCTTACGGTTCCTTTGCAATGTTTCTTTTTGTTTTGACGATAGGTTTTTTTTTCGTACACGACGTTAATAAAATATTTAAAAACCCGAGCGTAGAGGATATGATGAAAGTATGATTTGACAAGTTTGCAAAATTGAGCGATGAATTTTTAGCTCGTCGTTATAGAAAGTCCCTTTCACAGGTACGTAACAGAACAATTTCGAAATTTTCGAAAAATTCACAGGTACGTATAATACAATGCTCGGGGGTTTTCTATCTATCTACCGTTTCTCCCCACCTCTCGCTTCTTATGCATATAACGAGTTTAAAGACAGTGATCACGCAGCAAGCGGTGGATCATTCAGCGTGAAAATCTTCCTCGTCGATCCTGCACACGTATGCATGTGTACGTAGGTACTCTTTGTTGTAAATAAATTTCTGTTCATACGTAACGTTATCAAACGTGCAAAGTGCGGATTAGTTATTTTCATTCCCCGCCTCTTGCGCAACGTTCACATGTCATTTACGATGTACGAAAACCCCCTCGTTATATGGATTTCGCTAACTGGATTATTGCAGGCTTCGCATATCCGCTCTTACGTTAAATAACGATATTTCACATGTTACATTGGTATAAATATGTCGAGGAAGTCGAAGAAAGTCTAATGCCAGTGTCTGCGAATGCAACAGCACAGATTCATATCGTATATAATTACGGTGCAATTTTTTTTCTTTCATTTCTACTTGCAATATATTCGTCGTATACGTTATATATATACGAATTGTGTCATGAATTTGTTCACTTCAAAGTAGAGAAAAAGGATGAAACGCTCAAATTGAAACTGAACAATTTTTGCTAGATTATAGATCGCATTTACTGATCGAAAAAGTAAAAGATTTTTCTCAACTTCGATTTTGACCGTCCTTGCTGCGGTAGAAATGAATATTTTTAAATCGATTTCTCATTATAAAATGCCGTCAATGTTTTCCAAGCAGTTGAGATTTGTACAAAAATAATTTAAAAAAGAAATGATTTTTAGATATTCCGATCAGTGTACCGACCGAGGTGATTTATAAAAATTTTCATTATAACCGTAACACGTGATTTATTATATTACCGATCGTCGATACAGGCAGTGATGAATTTGTAACGTTACAATAAACAGTCCGAATTGCCGATTACTAGGCGTGGAGTCGAGACTTTTGATTCCGATTTTCCTCCTTTCCACGGTGATTTAAAAAATTGATGTATTTAACCACTTTCACGGTGAATTTCGATCGTTTCAAAATCGAATAAGAAGAATAAGATAATTTGAACGCTTGAAAAATGTTACTTATCTTAAAATTTTATGCCTGAATCATTGATTTCGATATAAATTGAAAAAAAGAAAAAATGAATTCAAGTGGTTCAAATTGTAATTAGATCGAAGATGAGACCAACCCTGTAGCTTTTTCATCGTAAATTATTAAATCTAAATCGATTTTTCGATCGGCTTTTACGCCTCGCGATAGGCAGCCCGGCACTTGATTATGACAAAAGGGTTCTTTGAAAATACGAAGCAATTTCTGACAATCGCGTTGAACTGGTTTCCGAATTCATGTAATTCCTTTTTTTGTCCAGTGAAATCGTGAAATTGATTGGAAAAATGTTTGCATTCTTGTGCGAAGAAATGGAAAAAGAGAAAAAAATAAACCTTACAGCTTTTGAACGGAAATATCGAGGGATCGTTAAATATTCAGAAGATTCAGAATAGCTTGCAGTATTTGATGTTGCGATGAATGTTTTTACTGGATTCAATACACCCTACAATTTCTATTTTCTCCTCTTCTCTTCTTTTCAATCTTCAATCAAAATACATCGAAGCTTGGAGGGATTGATAAATGAAGAAATAAAAATAGTGATGGAATTTCGCCGTGGGCTTCACGATATTTTCATCATACGCTTGTTTTCATTTCTTCACTCGATCACACTATTGTTGGCACTAAAATGTTATATTTAGAATTCTCCAGAGATGATAAACTTTTCCTCCATTATCGCAAAGTTTTGAAATAGATATTTTGTCGTTTTTCTTATCGAAGTCGAACGAAGATATCGGTTTTAGGAAAAAGAATAAAAAGAAACGTTTACGATTGAAGGTAGAAAACTTTGAAATAAATCGAATCGATGCTTTTTATTAATTTTATCACACTATATTTGTACCTCGAGCTATTATCGAGTTATTATATTTACGAGCTGCAAAGATCTCTTTGAAATAAAAAAATAAAAAATAGAAAATACTTTAATTACAAACAGAAGCTTAGATTTTGATGTTTGTTTGTTTCAACTCGTTTCAAAATTGTTAAAAATGAACCAGATTTGTTCGATTTCACTTCATCGATATTTCATTTTAATTGGCTGACTATTTTCTACAAATTCACCAAAAGACTTTTTTTTACATCACGTTGGGATGATTTAAAGATATTCTATGTTTCAACCTAGCAGCGATGTGTTGATCGTGATAAAAACATGGCGGCTTCGAATTGACCTGCACCGAAAAAAGAAACAAAGATAATAAGTTCTCAGTAACTTTGCAGAAACGAAGACACGTGAATAAGATTATCCGGTGCAATCTAACGAATTTACTAAAATTTAAACCTCGAAATGAAACTGCGTTATCCAGGCTTTTTTCTACAATCGCTGTAATCATATTTATTTAAATTTTCATTGATAAATACTAAAATAATTTGCTGGATTCCAAAATAGTAATAGCATCAAGCTAAGATTAATCGATTAATCGATTATTTCACATCTCTTTGATACGGTGCAAAGGAAACAAAAATTTCGTAAATTTCAGTATTATCAGTGGAAACGTTTTTTGACAATTACTATTATAGTTTCATTCAAAATAATATTCAATTTCAGGTAAAAACGTTCATTCATCTTTCACTTGTCGCGTTAAATAGGTACTCAGTAAGTAAGACAATGATAATGAATGTTACTCCAATCACATAATTTGAAATTGTATTGCGTCGTTCATAGCAGTAAAAAACAACAAAGAATTTTTTATTTCCGGTTACCGCTCAGTCCGTATCTATTTTCATTTTTTACCACAATCGATAAATATAGTTCCCGGTAGGAAATGAAAATTAGTTTTCCAGCTGTTACCGCAAAAGTCTGGCATCCGTTGCTATTCTTTCTCATTACGATCACTGTTGCTATATTTTCTTGTGACGGTTGCGAAAATTTAATGCCTGTCCGACAATGAGTCGATGTTAAAGCCTTGTTTGGCTAAAAAAGTACAGCGAACCTCACAAACTGATTTCGCGTTGCAATTACCAAAAAAGGATCGACAATAGCGCAAAATGATTAAGGGGGGAACCCAGTTTAGACCGATCGAAAAATCGTCTTTTTTTTTATTGCATGAATCGTTAGTATAACTATTCAAGAATATGTGTCAAAATTTCAAAGCAAAATTCCCATTACTTCGAATGCAATGAGCACTTAAGTGACCGCCCGTCGGTTCTGTGAAGAAGCGCACGGTAATTATAACGGTGATGGAGATTCGAAAACGTTCACAGCAATTCTAAATTTGAATCCCTACGGTAATGAACTGAAAGTTGTTAAAAGTGAATGTATAGGCCATGTTCAGAAAAGGATGGGAACTCGGCTCCGAAACATCAGGAAAGATAAAAAACTGGGCGGAAAAGGAAAATTGACAGAGGCGTTGGTGAAAGAGCTCAGCACGTACTACGGCTTAGCGATTCGAAGAAATATAAACAGCGTCGAAGACATGAAGAAGGCTGTAATGGCAACTTTTCAGCACATGATATCCGAAGACAACAATCCACAACACGACAACTGTCCAGAGGGAGAAGATAGCTGGTGCAAGTGGCAGCAAGCTAAAGCACTTGGAACAGAGCCTGAACCGCACCCTGCCCCGTTACACCCCGACGTTGAAAAAGAAATTCTTCCGATATACGAAGATTTATCGAGAGACGATCTGCTGACGAGATGCTTAGGCGGTCATACGCAGAATGCGAACGAAAGTTTCAATTCAACCGTTTGGCGACTGGCTCCAAAGCATCTACATGCTGGTTTAAAAATAGTCGAGGTTGCAGCATTCTTGGCTACTGCATTATTCAATGAAGGAAATTCAGCCCTTCTAATGCTGATGAATGAATTAAATATCGTCGTTGGCTCACAGAGCTTCAATTATGCCGAGAGCATGGACAGAAAGCGCGTGACGAGACAGAATAGGCGCAGCTCATTGGAGACGAAGGAAGGTCGTATAGCTCGTCAAGCGGAGTTGCAAGCTAAAAATGACGCATATGAGCAAGAAGAGGGATTGCTATATGGTGCTGGAATAGCTGATTAACCGGTGAGCATTTTTTATAATTAATTACTGCCTTGAATTTCTCGTTTTCGCTACATTTTATTTCAAACGAGTTTTTCTCGAAACGACTTTTTTTCGACTTGCTTGCATTCTAGCTCAAAAAGTTATTGATCAATCGTTCTGAAATTTGGTGTAGATATTCTTTATTCAATTCCACGTGATATGAACCTAATTCGGGGATTATATTGTTATTAAAAATATATGTCTTTATGCAAGAAAGATGAAAAAATGTAGTATAAAAACATGACATTGTGTTCAAACACCTCAAAAACATGCAATTTTCAATTTGTTTGATCAAAATTAGGTTCATATTCTTAGAAAGTATGTTTTTAATGAAAAAAAAAAATCCTGATGATTACTGATAAAAATTGCGACGTCAGGGATGTACGCAAGCCAAATGCTCGGATGACAATCGCCCATGGACTCCACGCGGTAACTCCACTATTTCCGGCGGAAATCGTTTGAAAAAATTTCAAAGTGTACTTGGAAACATAAATAAAATATCCTCCAAGTTTAAACATTTTGTGATTATTCCTTCCTGGTTAAAAAAAATCATGAAAAACAGCAAAATTTCGACCTCATAAACCGGGTTCCCCCCTTAAGCGTACCTTGTTCTTCGTAATTTCAACGATATTCAAACAGTTTTTTTAACGATACCTGTTTTACTGAATTCTTCTAGTTACTGTAACAAATGAAATTTTTCTCAGCGAGGAAAGATAATCGAGTCGATCGATTAATCGTGAAAAAATAACAGGTTATTTTTCGGCCCTCCCGGGATTTTTTTTTCTTATCAATACGTCACGTACAGCCAATTTTAATTATTCCTTTCATCATCGCTCGTGTGGTACAATTGGTACATATACGTACGTCATTTGATACCGCGTGGGACGCCACGCGTATACAATATCTAATATCTTTTCTACAGCTACGTTTTTCCCGCTATTTCATTCGTTCCCTGCGGTTTTTATCGCGCCACAAGAAGCGGGTCGTGAATCAGTGCTTTATACCTACTTGAATACACGCGGAGGAAACTCTAAGGAAACGGAATATCCGTTTCGTCTTCCTGCTCCTTTATCTGCATATCGCTGATTGTCACAAATACACGGAAGCCGTGCATTTTGCAGGCGCCCTCCTTACGCCTTATTATATTCCACGCACTTTCTTATCTTATCACCGCTCTTGTTTTTCCGAATTGTATTAATGGGAATCCTGTGGCAAATAACCGCGCTCTGCAATTATCAGGCAGCGGCTCATTTTCTATGAAATAGAACGACTCGTTTTATTCTCAGTCGTTATCCGCTATACATATAGAATAAAATTTTCTAAAAATACATTCGTCCCAATTTTTCTCTCCATATAGCAATAATCCTCGTTTTACGACAGTATCAATTCTGCCCACCCTTCTAATTATATCCGAATTTTTTCTCCTCTCATCTCGTCTTTATCCAACCGTACAAAGTTATTTATAGATTTATTCGGATGATCGTCTAATCGTTTCCAGAATCTATTACGATTTATCAATTATAATTTATGATTAGATCAGATTGAAACGTTAGATTTTGCGCTAATTAGATCTGTTTATTTTTTTTTTTCACACAGATTATAGTATCATGGCAAATTGAGTGAAATGTATCGGGATCAATGAGATTATGGTAAAAATATTAATACATCTTTATTGTTGCGTTAATTTTATTCTTCTCTTTTACTCTTTGTCTCATCGCCAAAATTGCGATAAGTTTTCTTTTTTTTCGTTTTATACGTCAAATTTAGAAATATTTGTAAAAATAAGCGTGGGCAAGAATTTTTTCAACGTAAATCGATTCATTTTTATCGTCGCGTTATTATAAGCCACAAAGTTATAGGTAAAGGCAAACCGATTCAAGTTTATTCTCTTCAATAATATTATTGAGATAATTTCTCCCGACCAAGTTTTCTTGGAGAATAAATTTGAACCTGCAAATTCACGTGGTTCCCTCTGTTTTTTGTTCCATCGCCAAAATCGAAATGAATTTTTAATTCTATTTACCACGTTTTGTAAGCTGCATAATGAAATCTACAACGTTACTCTTTTTTATTTGTTGAAATTCGTGGTTTTCAGTTGTTCTTCTCTGTGCGAAAGGCGACCGTTCATCGTTTCAATTCGAGTGAACTTGCGCAGTTTAACTTTCATCGGAATTGACATTTTTTTACTGTCGAAACGTTACTGTTTATGCTTACATGTTTATATTAAACGTTTAACGTACATTGGGCTGTAAAATCGCCTCTAAAGTATGTATAAACAAATATTCCGATGTCTTGTCATTTCATTTTCCGTCTTAGCTTTGATAAAAATTTTACAATTTAAAATGCATGTATAGCTATACGCTCGGCTATACGTAACTGTTAATTCCTTCTTCGGCAGAGTTAAGCGTCTCGCAATATCCACGCCATTATACACATATAGCCGTGATTCACAAAATAATTTCACAACTATGTTAAGTGTATCTATAATACTGTCCAAGGATGAAAAAAAAAATTAGAAATCGTGTGTCTCGTCTTTTCTTTCAAAACAACAGCGATAATAATTGTATCAACAACAGTTATGATAATAATGCATACACAAATACCGTTCATTATACGCGAAATAAATTATCTGAACAATGATTGAAAATAATTACGAATTCTATTTTCCCAATACGTACTATTTCTGTTTTACTCGCTTGATTTCTGTCCCCTACTTTAATTTTAACATTTTCTTCCTGCAAAACTGCACGATAAAAATTAATGACTACCGTTTGCATGGCTACTGAGTCCTCGACAAATATTGTACAGTTTTTTCATGTATTACTATGGTAACGATTGGACGGCACACATGTGTAACAGTCATTTATTCGCAAACGCGGTTGATTCCAATGGAAATTTTCACCGGAACCAGAAATCAAATATCACACATAATGTGCCACCCTGAGAGTTATAGTAACTAAAAAAATTCAGTGAAATAGGTATCGTTAAAAAACATGTTTGAATATTGTTGGAATTACGAAAAACGAGATACGCGTAGCCATTTTGCGCTATTGTCGATCCTTTTTTAGTAATTGCAACGAAAAATCAGTTTGTAAGGTTTACTCTACTTTTTTAGTTAAATGAGGCTTTAACGTCAATTTATCGTTCACAAGCATTAAATTTTTGCAACAGTTACAAGAAAGTATATTAACAGTGATCGTAATGAGAAAGAATAGCAACGGATGCCAGACTTTCCGGTAACAGCTAGAAAACTAATTTTTATTTTCTACCTGGAACTATATTTCTCGATTGTGGTGAACAATGAAAATAGTCAAGGACTGAGCGGTAACCGGAACTAAAAATTTCTCTCAGTGCCTGGGTGTAAACGCAATCGGTGTACATAATTGCACATGCAGGTATTATATGTAAAGTATATCACAACACGATCTACGTCAGGATTGAAAATAAGCTCAACTTTTATAACGAGTTCATGCGAAAAAATGTGTTGCAATTTTGTGTCTGCAAAAAGGATTGATTAACACGAGAGTTGAAAAGAATTTGAAATGAGTTTCAATGATAATTAATTAAAGTATGATATTGTCTGCATCGGGAAAATTTGTCACTTTTTATACCTTTATGAACAGAAATTGGGTGCTTGAAAATCTAATAGATGAGCTTATTTTAAGGCAATGAAACTTGTGATAGAATTTTTAAAGCTATTGTAGAAAATATTCGAACTTTGCACTTTCTCATTATAGAGACTGTGAAGCAGTTTTATTAATCGAGTTATGAGCGAAAGGAAAATAGTGTCGTATAATACGTACCTAATAAAAAATTTAAAATTGTAAGGTTTGATTGAAAATGTGTATTTCTAAGTAACTTTGCATATTTCTTAGTTTTTTTCCCCTTCAGTTACTACGAATATTCATTTTATACTTTAATTTCCTTGTGGTTCTGATACCTAAATTTTTTTTAACTTAAAAAAATGTTGCGTTTTTCTAAGAATGAGATCACCGCAGGGATAAGTAATGACTGGGTGAAACGCATGATAATCAGACTTTGACGTTTAGAACAGGCGGAAAACCGCTTCGCAAGTGTGTCGCGCGTTTCTTGAATATCGTCAAACGGCAAATTCTATCCCGAATTTAGGTAAACGCAGCTGGCAACACTGTGAAAAATCAAAAATCCTATTTCGGTTCATCACAACGAATCATTATAATTATCCGTACGATTAATTAAAAAAGCAGGTATTCGAATATGCGTCAATCTAGTTTACAGAATTTTTAATTAAATATGAAAGGTCCAAATCACAGGAAAGCAGAAATTAGAATCGTGTCCAGCTTTACATTTTTATACATGCATTTAAATTCACTCCGACGATCCTACATGTTGGCTGAAACACTTTTTATATTCGAATTTTTGCTTTTGCATTTTGATTTTTCATGTTTTCACCTGCGTTTACATGTTTTCCTTTGCTTCTATATTCATTCTGACCATTCTTCATTTTCGCTTCCCACATTTTTACGTGTTTCAACATTTTTTTCTTACGATTCTACATTTTAGCATTCCATATTTCCACCTGAAATCAAACAGCATCTAATTTCTCTCTATATTTCTACACCGATTCTAATGATTCTATGTTTAGATGTATCATATTTTCACTTCTATTTCTACTTTACTTTATGTCTCTACATTTATTCATACCATTCTACATTTCAATTTTCTACATTCCTATTCGAATCTCTATTTTCTTCCCGTTGATGCTTTTATACAGATTCTGATGATTCTATATTTTTTCTTTATACGTATTGATTACTTGAATTTTTATGTTCCCCTCAATTTCTACATGTATTCGGACGATCCTACATCGTGGCTTTCTATATTCCCACAAGAATTCCTGTCTCTTTCACTCTACAATTACAAATTTATTCTAGCGTTTCTCTTACTTTACCTGTCCACACTTTTCCAACTTCTCTCTGATAAATTCATTTCGCCGATTCTGTATTAATTCTGGCATTCTACATTCTTGCTTTTCCGCGTTTCGCCTTACACTTCGACTCATTCTACATTTCAAAAATTTTCCAACCAATTAAAAATCCGGCATTGGACCCTCGCATCCAGCGGAAATTCTAATTTTATCGACAATCGACGTTCTACGTAGAACTCGACTAAAATCCGACGTACATCCGCAGCTCGGTCGTTACTTACGAGTCAGATTTGCGTCGACCGATCCTTATCGCGAGTAAACTCTACGTTGTCTTTTCGATACGCGGGAAACGGTTATGAAAAAAGGTCTAGTGACGTAGGGGCTAAGTCCGGCGGAGAAGGATTACGTAGTGGCGGCTTCCTCGCGCGATATGAAAATGACGTCGCGGATAGGGTCGTCATTGAGAATAGTGGGAGATTTAGTTGTAAGTGACGAGAGAAAAGGAGGGTCGGATAACGTCGTCGATTGTAATATAACCGCGGATCTTTGCTCGGCACTTTTATTCCAACGTTTACAACCAGTCGTTGCGTTTCTCTCTTTCTCTCTCTCTCTCTCTCTCTTCATTTTCGTTCTGCTAAATTTGATCTATTTAGAAGTATCGCAAAGTGTATCTGCAGCACTTTAACCATATTTATTACACTAAATCGGAAAGGGAATTGACCCGGAGCTTGTGCGATAAACTGGATCAAGAATCTCTTATCCTCTACGTTACTACGATATATTGAAAAAAACAACGAGATTTTTTTTATATTACGACAGTGAAATATTTACGAGATCGATAAACGAGTCGAGTATCGCGTCATGTCGCTGAGTTTTAACAAGAACGAAAATCCACCAACCACCTGTTCGCTTCTCTTGCGGATCGTTATCCTCGCATTGGTAAGTTACAATAGTGACTATTGAAATACAACATCATTGTGCTTGGATTCTTTATTACCGTTTACGCTAAAGTTTTCATTTGATATATAATTGTCAATACATATATTATAAATATTCGCAATAATTTTTGCAAGGAGCTAGTATTTTTATTGTTGTGTATACGATTTATTTTAATTATTTACAAACAATTATATTTCCGCCATCGGGAATTGATATTTATACATTAGGATGGCCCATATTTGGCGGTTGGAAAAATTTTTATTCGCCCACCCCTCCAATTCTGTTCCCATTCGTTAAAAGAAATCTGTGTAAAATTTTAAGCCTCTACGTCATCTGGAACACGTGGAAAGGTTTAAATGTAAAATATATGCAGTTTTGATAACCAGTTATTTCGATTTGTATGACTTTGGTATAAATTGAGGGACCGATTTGAAACTTGGCAGAGTTATCGCTTATACAGATAGGAACAAACCCTGGAAATTTCAAAATTTTATGGCCATTGCTCCCTAATGTATAAGCCTAATAAAAGTGATGCTATTAAGCTTATATATAAAAAGAAATACTTTGTAAAATTATGATAAAATGTATATATATATATGTGTGCATTTTGTTTCAATTTTGAAATGCTTCCGCTACGTGATGAAACAACTATATACAGGTACATGTTGTAACAAAGCAAAGAATGCACATAACTGTGTAACACAAATATGTGATTCAATGATTTCAAACAACGAGTCAGAATTCTACACATCTAAATGTTTTTTGTACTTTGAACAATATTATACGTCAATGTTGAACGGAAAAATCTGGGACTTTTTAAAAGTAATTTCTCATCGCTCATCGTATTATTCTTTTATTATATAATAAGTATTTGGTTAAATAACATTCTGTTTTACACGTCATTGCCTCGTTTTTGTAAAATCCAGATAACGCATAAAATGTGCGTATAAAAAAAAAAAAAAACACGCGAGACCAGTCAACGTATATTATCCAAAGTGATTATTTGCATCAAACGCAGGGAATAGTTTTATCTGATAAGTATAGAAAGTCAATAGTTGCAGGTATTTGATAAAATTAATGAACGAACGAATTTTCGTGTAACGAAATCTCCAAGGTGTTTTAAGTGAATAATAATCTTTATTCAATGACAAGAATTAAAAAAGTCTAACAAAGATGGCTAAATAATTTTCAAGTTTGATCAGTTTCTACAACGAGAAGAGGAAGAAAAAAAATCGTCGGAAAAATATTTCAATATTTTCTTTTGAGTATGAAATCTATCGTATAATGTTTTTTTTCTCTCTCTCTCTCTCTCTCTCTCGATTTGAAAAAAACTTTGTTGAAAAAAATATCCGAAATTTGTTTCCCCTATCCTCGATAATATTCGACAACGTTTATTTACGTTGAATCTTTTTGTTCCTGCAGGTTGTCCAGTTTGCGAATTCCGTCCGAAACGAGTATCGTTGGGGGCTCGGATTCCGGGGATTTCAATCTAAAAAGAATTTTGATTCCAACGTCTTGTTGAATGACGAAAGAAAAAATCCCGATCTTTATCTCTACAAAAGTCCGATCCAGTTGACAGTTAATTACGGCGTGATTAACGAACACGGGGTTAAAAATCGCGACGCATTTGACGCGGAGAATCGGGAATCATCATTCAGTTATGATAATCATCTTTCAATCCCAAAAGAAAGTGAAGTTGATGCTTTGACAAGCAACGATTATAGCAAAAAAAAGTTGACTCCCAAGCAATGGATCGACGCTGCTTTCAAGTCTAGGAATGACTTGGACTATAACGACGCTCGCTTCGAAGGAACGATTAACTCCAGACAGGGAGAGACAGTTGATGACGGTAAAAGAATCATTTTTTATTTGTCAATTTTCTCTCATCATGCATTCGCATGTCTCACTTTTCTCACTTACTTTCTACAATTGCGTTTCGTTCCGCTTTTCACAATAGACGTGAAAACAAAAAACATCTTCACTTTGAAATACGCGCATACTTGTGTAACGAATGAAAAACAAAAACTATTCAAAGAAAAAAATACATATTGCATCGTGAATTGCGAATTTGCAGCCGTGGCTCGGGAGAACGAGAATATGATGCAGGAAGAAATGTTCAAGCCAAAAGTGCCCGCCGAATGCGAGGGGAAAACTGTTTGCAGTAAAACGGAATATTATCCAATGGAAATCGTTGAGCAGTTGGTTCGAAAGCTGAAGGAAGACAACGTGATAATGTTGCCTCCGTCGAACCCGGTTAGTTGATTTAATTATTACCTTTACGTCGGATAAATAATCATAGAATGATAATTATACAAGTCAATTAATAGCTTATTGTAGTGATTACACATTTTAGTCAATTATTGAAAATTTTCACAACGCGTTATTGCGTATAACTTTAATCTGGCAAATATATAATACGTTTTCAAATAAATACGACGCTCGTTTTGTTTCATTCGAAAGACAACGATGAACCGTAGATATTAGAAAAAAAAAAAGGAAAAAAAAAAAAAACCACAAGAAAAAACGAAAAATAGTGATAACCCGAGTGTTGTTGTTTTTGTTTTTTTTCAGATCAATGTAGGCTCAAGAAGCAGCGCTACCGAGGATATTAAAAATTTGTGCAGAACGACGGTGAGTTTTGGTTAATACGATTAGAATAAAATTGCGGAAAGGTATGAAAAACGATTACCTTGTTCATTAACGGAATTCGTACAATTTTTACCGTTCAATTACAACCGATTAAATAACATTCTTTGGCATATTTTCCCGCAGACAAGCTTCCATGAGGATAAAGCTATTGCTGTAAACGGAACTTGGTACTACGTAGTGCAGACACCGGAATACGTTCAGATGTTTAAAAGCGTTCATTGCGTGTGAGTATTAACGTACAGGTGTTTTCTTTTCACCTTTGATTTTATTCCCAATGCGAGTAATCGGTGAACACGATTTACGATAAAGCGACTTTTTTTTTTTTTAATTTTAATTTTTTTTTGCTATAGATTTTTAATTTCAAGACGAACTCCGTTATTCCGGCAAATAAGTCACCCGTTGAAACGTGTTTGCCAATCTCTTGTTTCTTTTTCCCACAGCAACACTACTGAGTCACATTGCGAAAATGTGAGTGGAATCACCGACGGTCTAAACGCGAAAAACGCGTCGGTTTGCAAACAGCATTATATCGAACGATACGTTTACACGTTGGATAAGGTGAAAGGAAAGCCTGCAATTGTCTTCAGACCTACGGAAATCCCTTCGGGATGCTGCTGCCATTACAGAAACTGATTTCTTCCTCTTTCTTTATCTCTACCCACGACTTTTTTCATACGTCTGTCCGATCAATCGCTACAATTTATTCAAGGCAGCGTCCTGATGAGAAAACTTTGAAAACCGATCCTGAGTTGTAGTAAATTATTAATTATTATCATTATTGTACGTGATTTTGCGTTACATTGTATTTTCCTCAGATTTTTCCCCATTCATTAATTGCCTTTGAGATTTTTCTGTAAGCGTATAATTACATTCGTTTTACCAAGGCAGTATTAATTTCGGTCCGGTCACTATTATTATTATTATTGGTCAAGTTTTGTCGACTTAACGAGCTTGCGAATAATTGTTGCGATTTTTTTTCAAACTCACCGTATTTCGTTAGTTTCTTATTACAACGAATAAACGAAGTGTCGGAAGTAGAGAAAGGGACGGAAAGAACGATTGAAATCGTAAATTGATTTTAATTAAATCGGCTGTGACATAAAATTTTCGGATGTTTTCTTCAAACGATTTCAAAACGTCCGTCAATTATTCTAGTTGTAAATAATTTATTTAATATTCTTGAAAAAAAAAAAAAAAAAACGATTATAAATTGTTTTACATTTTTCACGCACACTATATTTGTATATTTTATTTATATGCCTGTAAAAATGATCACTCGCTGACATTATTCATTCTCCGGTTATCCGAAATTTTTTCAAAGTATACAATATAATCGAATTGAATTTAAAATTCAACTACGCTACTTATATTATATTATAATATTATTTAAACTCTGATATTACGCATAATTCATTTTGTTATATTTACTTTTTATATTTTATTTATTTATACTATGTAATCACTATTGTTGTACAACATCAATTCGTAATTATACGTCAATAATACAATTTTTCATTCTATTTATTGCGTGTCAAATATTTATCGCACCAGAGACTCGACCTTGCAAAATATATGCGTTTTTAAGTTATTTCGCACGCTCTTGAATCGAATGGGCTCGAACTACTAAACAATTATCCCAAGATTTGTATCCATTATATTTCCTGTGCAGCAGAAAATTAAAGTTGCAGACGATTGATTCGGCATTGACTGGCAATATTATGGCGAAATGCGTTCGATCTAATGCAGCAGACTTTTCCCATTACAATCTAATGATATTCCAGAATGACCTGAAAAAATCTTACATTTCTCATATCATTTTCTGCAGTACTGCGTTATTATATTCACAAACACATATACATATAACACCCATTCATTACATTATCCTTTGGAGAATTTTTTTTTCTCACCAATTCCTTATTTGACAAATCGACATCGTCGGTTCGACAACTGCAGCGGTCAAAGTTAATTCATACGCGATTTCTTCAATCCGGTGAGTAAAAAAGGTGAATAAAAGAGAAGAAGAAAAAATAAATAAAATAAGTAAAACCGAGTTATCCTTGATTTCGAACCGCATGCTTTTCTTCCAAATCTTGGGAAATATAATACGATTAATTATCGTCAATTAATTGAACCTCCGTACATACGAATACATTGTTTATGCGTGTCATTTATAATAGACGTGAGAAATAGTATTGAATCAGGGAAGTAATTGCGGTGTTAAAAATCGGAAATAAAGTCAAAGCGATTTTAAAAAATTTTCAAAACGATGAAGAAAAAAAAGTAAAGAATTGTAAACCACATTTTTACGAATTGGAGAACGAAAAAATCGAACACATTGAACAGATATCGAAATTTCCGCCAGTTGATAGGCAGTTTATAATTATGTAATAATGAATCGTGGTTTAATGATTCGGTATTAAATTGTTATTTCAACTATGTCGAGACATATAACACCAGCGGTATGAAAATTCAAAACTGTTTCTGTCGATTCGCGGAAATTTCATCAACTTTTACACCATGTGTTCATGTATACACATTAAATACGTCAGTGTATATACACAAGGTACATTAAACCCGTATTAGCTAGAAGAAAACCGTGCGTAAATTACGAGATTTCTATATAGATAAAAGCTCGTCAATCTTCCCAGCCATATTGCTCATAATTCAACTCAAGTCTCTACAAATTTGGTTATTATCATTATCATCGTACATACCTTGGAGAATTTTAAAAGGAAATTATCGATTTATCGTTGGATCACACTTTTTTACATTTTACATCGTTGAAAGAAAGGTACAAAAATTCATCAGTCGCACGCTGGATGAACTCGTCATTTTGAATACTGTTTTATAATTTTTTAAAATTTACATCATACCTACACATTCGATTTCAGGTTTGGATTTTCAACGTATCGTCATAAAAATAGTGGAAAAATTTACTTACAACTCGAAGTACCGATTGAAGGAAATATAATAAAAATCGATGGACCATGAAATTTTTAAATTGAATATTACACAAAACATTGTATCGAATATGCACGGATTCGTGGATAAAAAAAGCTACTGTAAATTTTCAATTCTTTCCCAGTTGAAATTACGGTGAAAAATCGTAGTAAAAACAGAAAACCCAGTGAATAAAACTAAACGCCAAGAAAGCTGAAATAGGTACCGAGAATTTTCGGGGGCGGGATCGTATTAACGGATCGTGGAACATGTTACAATATTACGTTGGTACTCGTCGAGCAGGCGCCGGTTGCACGTCGAGTGGATGATGTACGCCTGTTATTTTGTTTACGCAACAAGAAATCTTGCTAACTTCGGGCCAAGGGAATTACGTAGTTTTAGTTTAAATTTCCCGGCATTTCACCGCATGCGTATACACACCCACATAACTTGGTTTGATTTTACGATTTTACGCAAATCTCGGTGATATGATTATTATACACCGTCGATTATAGAGAATTTCGGGAAGCTCAAATCTGCGCTTTGCGTGTAAGATTGCAAAATTTTTTAAAGCCGTTTTGTTCTTGTTTTTGTCTTTTTTTCACACGTCTATCGCGAATTATTACGAAAAAATTATCGTAACGAACGGGGGGAAAATTTCTTTTCGGCAATTGTTACGCATGTTTATATATTCACGCTGAAGTGACGGATAATTAATAACGAAAAAAATTTCCCACATGATGATGGAATTACGCTCGTATAGATTTATGTATATGTATACATATATGTATATCGTGTAGATGCTTATCGAACACGCGTCGAGGTGGTAAAAAATTATTGCCTGTGTAATGAAATAATCGGGGAGTGGAATCGATGTGTGAAAATTGGGGAATATATGGGGGGTTATTTTTTTTTTTTTTAATCGGGTACGGTTTTGTCGTCTAATTTTTTTGCCTCGGTTTATTCTGTACGTGTTAGAAACAAAATTCGAAATTTGTTTTTCAAAATTTCGATCCGATTCATTCTCGACTTATAAATTTGCGAAAAATATACCTGTTTACATGTTTCAAACGAAAAAAGGTTGAGGACGAAGTGAGACGGTGAAAAAAGTCGAGTCTATATTTTTTCAACTTAAATCAAAGATTCTCAAAATTAAATAGAATAGATGTGCAATAATTGCATGTTGTAAAAATTGCTAAATTTTCTAAACTTCCCCCGACGAAGCCTCTTTTTTTCATTTTCAACGTTTTCATATTTTTTTTTCAAAATTAATCTATGACTCAAGATGAAAAACAGCATGTACAAAATTTGTGCGTGAAATTTTACAAAAATTGATAACCAACTAACACCATGGATTGAAAATTTCAAAAAAAAAAATATCGGATGCTCCCTTTAATCGGCGGGATGAATTACTTGAGAAAATGGCCAGCAGATAAAAAAATTCGACCTAAAAATCTTATCGGATATCAATTAAGATAATGCCCCATATATAATGATTACACGGGAGTATCTAGCCATAAAACACGGGGTAATTTTTAGGCCGGGCAGGAAATGTTTTGTCGGTAAAAAAAAGACATCGGCTTGAAGAAGAGGAAAATAAAACTGTTTGCTTATCACCTTGAATATACGGCGAACAAAAAAAAACCAAGATAAAGTAAAGTATAAAATTGACGGCGTGTATATCGCGGTGATTATCGACGGAGGAAATTATCCGCTTCACATCATGATCGTTTCCAACGAAATGCGGTGAAACGCTGTTGGAACGAATATCGTGTCCAGGATTATTTCTTCTTCCAGTCTTCAGGAGCTTTTCGAAATTAGGCCGGAAACGAATTTCAAGCAGGGTATTGGATTTTTCCTGCAAGGCATAAAAGTCAATTTACTCCCGTCCATTGGTATGCCTTTCTACACACACACACACACACACGCACACACGCATACCCGCACATCCGGGCGTGTTTTCTAAGAAAAAAAAAAAAGAAAAAAAAAGAAAAAGAAGAAAGAAACGGAAATGCGGTGCAGGGTTTCCTCTGAAGTCTTGCCCCTTGTGTAAAAGTGATTTTGGCGTTTTTCCTTTCGCTTTTTTCTTTTATCTTATCCTGCCGGATAACAAAGACGAACGAAAGCGCGGCTCATTCCTTTCAACCCAAACATCGCTATGCGAAAATTTAGGTATGTCATGCATCTCGTTCTGAAATTTTTTTCAGTTTATTTCCAATTTATGGAGTTCAGAATGACAGGGAAAAAAGGTACACGTACATTTTCTCCAATTGAAAAACCGTGTTTTATTTGTTTATATATAGATATATATATATATATATATATATGTTAATGTGTTATTACGTTAAATTGAATTTTTCAATTTGTCTCGGGTTACGGACAATTACTTCTCGGTTCTTGGATTAATAAATAATATTTACAAGCATGGATCCTGTCTATGAATCTTCGATGATAATTTGTATACTCTAACACATTGGTTGGTATAATCATTGTTATTCACAGACAATATTTCTTTACCTCCGCGTATCTTCTTTTTTTTTTTTTTCTTTTCCTTTCGTACCCGCTTCTCGTTTGTTTGCAATTTAGTTGACAAAAAGAAAACAAACGAAACCGTCATCTCTCGGCTCTTTTAATTAGCTCCGACGCAAAAACTGTAGAGAAGAAGAAAACGTCGAGTTGAGGAAGATATGAAAACAAATGAAAATCAGCACCAGCTTATACGCAAATTTACTGACAAACCGTACACGTGTAAACACTTGAAGTGAAAAAATTTGTGTGACGCGATGCACAATGTTTTTGGTGAGAGCGTATTTTTATTTTCGAAGTAATTATCAAGTTTATTCATTTTTGCTTAAAAAAAAAATTCGAATATAAATGTTTTTTTTTTTCTCTCCATCTCTTCTCCGATTTTCGTCAAACGAAAAAAGAGATATACCGTTCAATCTGCGAATTATACTTGTACATTCGTATTACACTAATTGATTTATAATAAATATGGCATGCGAAAAATCTATCGACAAGATGACGAGCGGTGTTCCAGGTGTGATAATTATACACGGTACACGCCTGTATACTACGCATGCCTATACAATACATTAGATGTATACAATATAATGCGAGCGTTGAAATGAAACAGATCGTCATCATTTTCGATAAAATGCGTTTATTATGATCGTCAATTTCGCTTGTGAGACGTGAATTCAAATTTGGATTTTTTTCGCGGCCCGTTTGGTCTTCATAAAGAAAGCGAACGAGAGAGAGAGAGAGAGAGAGAGAGAGAGAGAGAGAGGGACCAAATTAAAAAAAACGCCCACCAAACGAAAAGACTTTTGTTATAAATGTTTGCTTTACTGCTTATCCGTAATTCAAATGAAATTTACGAATTTAAGGATAATCGACGTATTGTAATTACAGTCGTTCCAACAGTAATTTTATATCGCAGTATTTCTGTACGAATTATTATAATCTTGGCGATCAAAAGTTTGCACTGTACCTTTGGAGGCAGTAAGATTTATTGTCGGAAAGTTCGGTGTGTAGTATATTCAACAATAAGAGGTTACTCGCTCGTCAAGCCCGATTAAAATCTCACATGAGTTGATATTACAACGAATAATATTCGTTAATGAATAACAGACTTTTAAATTTCTTCACATTACGCGTTTCATCACGAACTGACGCCGATCCGTGTCGGCCATACAGGGTTTGCTATTCGGAGAGGACGGCTCAAACACATCATGTATAAAATTGAAAAGGCATTGAAAATTCAAAGTGGTTTATTTTTGAAAATAAAATTTAATAAAAATTTCCAGATTGTCGTTGTATTAGGGAATATATAATTGAACGTCGAATTTTCAAAAAGAAAAAATCAAAATGACTAAAAAAGATTTATCAATTTATTAAAAACTTATTACAGAAATTATCGTTTTGCTTGCCCACTTCAATTTTAGTTGGAGCATTTTTGGTCTTGACCACCAAATTTGTGTAATTTTTTTCCACAATTTTCAAAAATGTCCCAATCATTGTCAAAATGTCATTATTTAACGAGTTATGAGAGCATCAGGGAGGGTGGGAAAAATCTGTAAAAAAAAAAGAATCATTTTTAGAGTTGGAACAACAATAAAAAAAAAAAAAATCGCGGACCACGTCGAAGAGGGTGAGGATTGAATTGACTTGGAACGCGCCATATACGTATACATATTTTCCGGTCGAGTTTCTTGTCTAGAAATAAGTTAGAAATTAGTCTTCCTTAATACGCGCGACGGCGCGTCGAACACATCAAAGGCACACGTAATAAATTCCCACGGATAATTATATTGTGGGTGAACACACGAGTCTTCTTCCTGTGTAACGTGATCAGCGGAGAAACGAGGCGAAATTCATTCGAGGTGTCTATGGATTAATCGACTCTGTCTCTCTTTCACACATATACGCGCGCACGCACAAAACGTGTGATATATCGAATACACACACGTGCAATTGCGTGTGTTATACACACATCGCGACGAAGGTTTTTGTGTTGCGATATTTGTTCACACTTGTAGTAAAATAATTTGTGTGTTTCACGGGATTCTAATTTGTTTACATTCTCATTTGTGTTCCTGTATTTTTATTTTTTTTTATTTTTTTTTTTATAAATTTTATTTCCTTATTTTCCTCACAAGTTTCTCGCGACAATGCTTCGATTCACAGATCGTATCTTTTTACAAAGTATACTTTTTAATCCAGTACTTTGGAGAAAGTTTTACATACGTGAAAAAAAAGAAAATTGTAATAATTATACACTGAGAAAAATTTCATTTGTTACATCGGATGTACATGTCTGATAGCTTAATAAAATAAATATAGAAGAATGTTGCATTGAGTTTCCGCGGGTGAAATAACCGCGGTAGCGATGATCGTACACAGCTCGTCGAAATTGTCGCGATATCGAAGATGATCAAGTGACGATTGTTACAATTATTAATATCAACTTTTCGCCGCGAGTATCGTCACTTGATTCGATTCATTGGTCAGATATTAATGTAACAGCAATCAATCGTGTACCACTTGTACGTACATATGTCAACGACGATGCATGCTATATATATACATACGAGGTATTTCGGTACGCAATCGATGAATTTGACACACCGCAATCGAAGCCGATGACCATGATACGCAATCATGTAGTTGATTGGGATCAAGTTGAGAGAGAATCTTGCATATCATTTGCATGTATAATTATCCTCGTTGACTCGCTGCAGTTGAACGTATTATCGGATCGCATATCGAAATTACAGTTATACTCACTGCAGGAAAGCTTGGATAATAATTAAGCAGAGTGCAAATCGGGGTGGTTAATTTATTACTTAATTATCAATTCACGATTATCGTCCATACCCAGAAATTCAATCAGTTATAATTAATATGCCCGTTCATACGTGGAATTATATATATACATACATACGGACTGCATTGACAGCAATAATTCAAGTGGTCCAAATTCACCAAGATCGATACATTTATTTTAACAAATTTACGAGGAAATGTAAACGCGCATAATTAAGTATTCAGTATTCATTGTAACAGGTAGAGAAATAGCTGATTTTCGTGGGTTTTTTATTCGATGGTTAAAATACCCAAATCGGTTTGATTTTATTTACGTCACTTGTGAAGAACAGAAAATAATTTTTTCACATTTATTTGTTTTTTGTTTTTTTAAATATTTTTTTAACGATTGAAAATGTTTGAAAAAAAGCGTCCTCTCCGTGTACACGATTGTGGCCTCAAATGTTATCTGAAGCAAAATTTGTGAAAAGATTATTAGTCAGTGTGAAAGTTGCTATCTTGTTGTAAGGATTTCTTCTTTTTTTTTTTCTTCTTTGTTTAGTCAAAATTGACAAAATGGCAGTAGTTTTAAAAAAAAAGTATGAGTGTAAACCGTTTTGAAAAACCACGTTTCGAGAAAAATGCGTTTTAAGTTTCGAGTGCGGAATTTTGATATAAATTGTCAAATTACGATCAATCAAAAATTTTATGAAAATTTGACACTAGAACGTTCCCTCAAGTATCGCACATCCGTCTGAAATGCCAACCTTGTTGTACGTTGAGGGATAAGATGGCGTGTATGGTTTTTGTTTAAAACCTCGCAAAGGGAGCGTAGGTGTAATACAATTACGTATTATATCTGTAGGAGCGAGGGTGTCTGCCTCCCATCTGGATTTGACGTGTGTATAATTTTCATGAGGAAATTCAAGGAGGGAAGATACGGACCGTATACAGGGTGTCTCATTGTAATCAATCCAGTCGAATGTCTCGAAAATCAAAAGTGTAAGTGAAAAATGTTTCAGAAAAGAGTTGTCAGGTTCGAAGGAGGAAAGAAGATGAGAGTGTCAGATTTCTCGTGATCAGATGACGGTTCACTTGGTTTTTTTTTTTTTTAAGCCGAAAGGTATATTTTTTTCATCGGCTTCTGAAAGGGCGTTACATTCCGCATCAGAAAATTCATCTTTACCACCTAAACTCGACCGGTGGTGAGATACGAGCCGGTCAAGTTGCCGCGGAAGGTTTTTGTCGTACTTGGTTGATGAGTTTTGCATGTTCAGCAGGATTCGCAGAGGCGTGCATCTGACAGGAGCAGCGACGCGAACGCTTCCACTTACCTTTTCTTTCCAATTATTTACAACTTTTTTCAAGTTTTATCTTTAATTTCCTCGATTGTATCATTTTTTTTAATACATGTTTCAAATTTTTCAGTTTATATTTTTGTTAATTAAAAATTTCCTCATTTCAAGTATTTTTAAAAGAATGTTTGCCTGTCTTATCAGAAACTTTGAAAATAAAAGGTTGTTCGTGAACCGTATTCAGAATAGCAAACTATCGCATTGTCAAGCGGGGCGTCCCGCTATTTCGAGAGCCGTGCTACAATCCGTAGTCGAACAATTTCAAAGGAGAGCTCAACGGTGCATTGAAATGCGCGGAAATGGTTTCGAACATTTATTGAAGTGATTTATGTGACTGCAAGCAATTTGCTACCGTAAATATGGTTTACAAATAATTTTTCATTTTCAAAGTCTCCAAAAAAATAAACAAACATTCTTTTAAATATAATTGAAGTGAAAAAATTTCAAATTAATAAAATTGAAGCTCAAAAATTAAAATCATAAATTGAAATGATCAAATAATCCAGAAAATTAAAAATAAAAGTACTTGTTGATGCAAAATTTGATGCCCCTTCAGATGCCGATGAAATAAAAATGTACTATTTTGTTTTTAATAAAGCCAAATTGACCTTCATCTGACCTCGGCGGGTCCACTCACGGCAAATCCGACATTTTCATCTTCTTTTCCCTTCCGAATCTTACAGCTTTTGTCTGAAACATTTTTTATTCACACTTTTGGTTTTCGGGATATTCGACTGGATCGATTAAAATGATGCACCTTGCATATATGTATCTCAAGTCTCTAGACACGTGCCATAATGAACCACCGTAGGCGGAATGTCAGTCTCAAAATTTTTAAATAGAAACAGGGACCCGAATATATCAGTATGTCTTGATTTTTTTTTCACATTTTTTCTCTCACTTCTTTTTCCTCCTGTTCTTGTTTTTCTTTCGCATGACGATGAAAATTCAACTATATTAATTATTAAAGCTGTTCCGTGCTGTTATTTCAATTCATTATTATATTGGAATATCAATAGATTCGAAAATTTCATCTACATTGATAAACAATTTGTGAAATGATATGAAGGATTGATTTATTTATATTATCTGTATTTCACATTATGTATATTTATATTCATTCCATCTTCCGTTTTATTGCCGTATTTCAAACGACTTACAATCAGTTTTTCTCATTATTATTATCATCATCATTGTTAAAAATTATTCACATTCTTCGCTAGATAACTCTAAAGTATATTTTCATTAACTACTTTCCCGGCAAATATTCTTTTTCTGAAAAATAACGGGACAAAAGTATTATCAAATTTTTTCGTCGCAAAAAATGTCCAGTCATTAATATTCATAGTTCCACGATCCCTGCAAACTTCTCACCGATAATAATAATAATGATCGCAAAAAATGAACTCCTTACACAGCTAGTCCGAATTGCAAAATTAGACGCAAAATTAAATCGTTTCGAGAGAAAATTGTGAAAAAAAAACATTCGCACGATTTTCAGAGTATATTTATCTCTATGTAGCTGAATGCAGAAAATGCAGATTTATATCGGTGCAATGTCGGAACTGTTATTTCAGTTATCGCGGAAACTAATGATTTTATTTACACCGTATTACAAGGTAGCGAGAAGGGCGCGCTTTGTTTATATTTTCGACGCGCGTGATCAAATTCTTTTCCTCTTGTGCGGCTGTGCGGTGAAACGTGAATTTCCCTCTCGAGTTTGGTCGCCGTTCAGTCCCGCGTTGAACGTTCAGACTCGATGAAATCCGGCTCTCTGCGCTCCTTGTCAGTCTAGCTTCGACTCTGCCCAGGTGAACCTCGCCGTAGAAATCAAAATCGAAGTCGAAATTCGAAAAGCCAATTCCAAGTATTCGTCGTTCATTGGTATAAACAATTGTCTCGTACGAATATACGATAATTGCTGTTGTTATTGTTATTTTTGGCAGAGATTTGCGATATTCACTTTGTACGATGAATTCATCGGCATGTGGCACGATATAATTTTATGCGATATGCAAACATCTTTATGGCAATATTTTTCTCTTTATCAATCATCATTTTCGTCCGGAAAAACGTACTTATTTCATCCTTCAAATAAGACGCGACACTTGTTATGCAATATATTGTCACACTGTTGTAGCAATTTTTGTTTACTTGAATATTTATTTATTTATTTATTTTTTTTTTTTTTGTTCAAATTTACTTGCTATTTCGAGGGAAAATTTTTGTCGATTATCTTCAATCAAATTTCTGTTTTACGTATACTTATTTTTAAAATTTCAAACTTTTGTTGTTACATCCGCTTCTGCTCTGTTAGGATTTTTCAGTCCTCCTTCTTTCAATCGATCCATTTTCATTCATTTATTCTATTATTGGTGGTGGAAAATTCTCAGCTCAAATTGCACTTTTCTCAATACTCGTCAAGTGTTCTTTGATTTTCATTCAGGGTTTTTTTTTCGTTATACACAGTATGAATCGCTTTTACCGATAGAAAAACAGTGATAAAAACAATAATAGCAATAATTTTCGAACAATGAATGACCCGAAACAGTTTTTTATCTTTCTCATTATTTTGTTTAATTTGAATAACTGGCGAAGACAAATACTTGTAAAGTCATATCTTTCGCGATCGGGATAAAATTCGATTCGGATAATATTTAAGGAGGATTGGTCAACGAAAAAGAAACATGTGTATGGTGCGCGTCCAAGAAACGTATAAACTGCAGCCTGTGATCAATCATAGTGAAAATGATTGAATAACAATAATAATAGTTGACCAGTGCTACAAAAAAAAAAAAAAGAAAAAAAAACATCCTGCAATATTTATAAAATATGACGTTCGCGATTTTTTTTCATTCTTTGTTTAATAGAGAAGTGAAGTCGAAGAGATGATAGTAATAGAAACAAAAATCAGGTGAAGTATCGGATGTACGTGATGTCGAAACAAAAAAAGAAAAAGAAAAAAATTTGCCAGCTATGATATGTAAAAAATTTTATTTCTATTGTCCAAAACTAATTGAATTTTTTTCTTGTTGTCATTTGAATCGGAATTAATTTTGTTTGCCTTTTATTTATTTATTTATTTATTTTTTTTTTTCATTGTTCCTAACCGTTTGCTTTCATTTCCAATAAATGTTGTTTAGATCGATATTGTTATTTAAACGATGATACCACGCAGGTAATACAGATGCGGAACAATTTTAATAATCAATTATCTCAATCGCTGATACAGTGTACAGTAAGGAGATTGATGACAATCGATAATAATAACGCCGATGGTTATAGTGATCGTAATGATGATGAAAGTGGTGTCGCCCATGTTGACAAAATTGAACGAAACGATCAACGACCGCTCCTTCAAGTTTACACATGGTAATTGGCCCTCGATGTGAAGGTTGCGTTGAAAATTGCCAACGCAAAATTTCCACGCACGGTGTTCACGGATTTTCCTATCTTCCCTGGAGCCCGGATTATCGACGAACAGCCGACGGATCATCCATTTGCAAACCGATATTCGGTGATAAGTGAGTTACGTTTTATACCTGTTGAGCCATTCGTTTACTATTCATTATGTATTGTTTCCATACATGTACACACGCTTGTTTGCTGTAATTTACCACGCGACGTGTTTACTCGGAGATTGAATACTTTCGCTATACGTGTAACGTGTCAAGACTTTTGTATACCCTGAGTATACGATTCAGTTTGAACAATTGATTAACTTACTCCGTTTCTTTGATTTCGTTTTGATTTATAGAATCGTTCGATTTTTTTTTTTTTCCCCTCTCCGAAATCTGAGTAGGGTCAAAAGTATCGAGGAACTGTCTTAGCAGATTTAATTTTCTACGAAAGGAACTTACTGTGTATTCGATTTTTTTGGGTTACGCGAGACTTTTTTTTTTTTCATTCATTCTTAACCCCGAAAATTACCGTCAATTATTGTTGAAAAAAGAACGAGATTAAACAGCAATCAACAATCGTCCATTTTGTTTGTTTCATTTTGTCGTCTTTGAAAACACACTTCGTGTGTGACAATTTTTACAAAAATTATAATCGAAAGATAACAATTATTTTTCACCCTGGTAAAATAAAAAAGAAGTATTTAAATTATAATTTCTATTTGCTTTTTCACTTTTTGTCGAAAAATATTGCTTCGTATCCAAGTTACCTGAAATTGAAGGTTTTTTTTTTTCTTTCTTTTCGTTGTAACTCGAAAATTTGAATTCTTAGGTCTAAAAGAATATTTTTCGTCACGTTTTCAGGTTTCATTAGTTTTCTTTTACCGCACGTATAATATATTTATATATTTATATATTATATATTATATTATAATAAATATATTTATTCTCTTTTCCTTTCAAATTTGCACAAAAATACTTGCAATTATCAGGAATGATTAACTATTTTCAAAGAATTTCACATCTGTTTCCAGCCGTTCAGCTTTTCTCTTTATTCCCCTACCAAATTTTTCTTCGTGCAAAATAATTCAGCAAATAATATTATATGTACTAGGTACAGTGTATATTACACAAGTGTAGTGCAATCTGGCAGTAAGGAACTTCTCCTCTTTCGACAGCCTTACAAGTTAGGGATGTACTAAGTTTTTTTCAAGTTGTTTTCTTAACTTACGTAACATCTGAAAGTGAATTACTGCCACGCTTAAAAGAGTAATTCTATAAGATGTCCGTTGATTAGGTGGCGAGTGAAGTAAAGAACTTCTTTGCTGCTTGGCGTATAGACAGAAGGTAGCAGGTGTTATTTAAAAATGCTCATATTTTTAGAAACATTATTTATCGTCAATTTGAAATATTATCGTATATTGAAATGCCTTTTGTATTTCCTAAATTACACGGTAATTGCAGTTGGAGCTTAAATTCGTTATGTGATACACGACCGTTTAAAATTAATTAATCCACTTGCATGATCAAATATGCATGAGAATCGTTTTCAATCGGTGAAAATGTGACAATAATAATAATAATAATAACAATGATAATAGTAACAACGAAGAACCAAAAGCAGCGATGACAGGAAACTCTCGGGTTACAATCACACGTGACTTGATCAAAATTGAATTTGTTTTTTTAACCACACGTTGTATATATGCGTAATACAAACTACCGTATAAAAATTTATACCACAGTTGAAACGACGGAGAGCAAAAAAAAAAAATAAATAAAAATAAAAAATCAAACTCAAATCGGATTGCTGCTGATCATGCGGAATTTCATTGATAGTCGGTGCAATAATGCGCGCAGTTTTTCCAAATATTTAAAGACTAGTTCTTTATTAATGTTTTTTTTTTGTTCCTTCGAAATGTTTACGTTAAATTTTTTTTCCTCTTTTTTATTTTACTATTTCTTTCTTTGCTGAAGGTTGTCATTTAAATAAATTATTAAAATTCAACGATGTTCAGTTAATTTAATCAATCACGTTATACGAATACGTAATGCTATTATACGTATAATTGAGATGAAAATTGATAAATTTCTTCTTTTTTTTTCCTCGCTTACTCAGGAATTCACTACGTGCTATTTTTATATCCTGTTTCATTAGTGCATTGTTTTTTGTTAATTCAACTTTATTTTCCCGTATTCCCCTCATGATTCATCTTCTTTTTTTTCCCTCATATTGACATATAACCGTTATTGTCGAATGTAATCTTACAAAGGTTCGACATTTCAACCCCCGACGCATATTTATCATATATCTATAAAATATACAACACAGCTTAGCCCAATTATTCGATTACGCAAAGGTGCGTTATATATAATTAGCGACAAGCAGCTATGGCGTCACAGACGATTAGGGCTATATATGTATATGTGTAACGGATACATATGTATGTATATATGGTACATATACGTATATGTGTGCGTCATTCGTATGTCATGTATAAGCGTGGGGATCCGAATGTCAGATTTGCGATAGCGTATCTTTATCGCTTCAGCTTTCTAAATAATTGATTTGATCCCTGCTTCAATATGTGTGGGGGTGTCGCCAAATTGCCTATACCTCGTTAAAATCCCACCGAGAATTTCTTTGCCGGAAGCTCGTCCGACGCATACTTTTTGAATTAAAAGCGACAGTGACAGGCCAATCCGAGTGCAGCATTTCATCTGGATTTGCCGCCATGGAAATTGCCGTTTCGTTAACCAAATTAAACGGCTATTCACTTAACCGGTTAAACCGAGAGCTGATTAACCAGGTTCAATATTTTAAACGGTTAAACCGGAAAAACTGTCCATCGCAACAATTTCAACACAAGTTGATACTCCAGATCCGCGTTACTCAAAAATCGGACTTTGATGAATTATTTAAAACTACTGAAAAATTTCCGTCGCAATTACCCTAAACGTGAACAGGAAGCGTTGTTCCGATGACTTCGAGCCAGCTTGATTGAATGATTAATTACGTACCGAACTTCTCGCGGCGTAGAAATAATCCAAGATCCCTATCACGGAGCGACAATTCGGACTATTTTGTGACATCGAATCTCACGTTTCCCGATTTATTTAGAGCTTTGTTTTTATTTTAATTCGTCGACGTATGTTTCGTAGCGTCGTCAAGCCGGGGATACAAACAACAATACCGAGGTCTGCAGAGTGGGGGAGAAGTGCCGATGTGTAATTCGTAAATGATTAATAATAATTTACCTAGGCGAACGAAACGGCAATTTCCATGGCGGCAAATTCAGATGAAATGCTGCACTCGGATTGGCCTGTCACTGTCGCTTTTAATTCGAAAAGTATGCGTCGGAGGAGCTTCCGGCAAAGAGATTCTCGGTAGGATGTTAGCGAGGTATCACGGTGGCTAGTCCGTGGGAGGCAATTTAGTGGCACCCAAATGAAACAGTATATTTTTTCATCGGCATCTGAAAGGACGTTACATTCCGCATCAGAAAATTCATCTTTACCACCTAAACTCGACCGGTGGTGAGATACGAGCCGGTCAAGTTGCCGCGGAAGGTTTTTGTCGTACTTGGTTGATGAGTTTTGCATGTTCAGCAGGATTCGCAGAGGCGTGCATCTGACAGGAGCAGCGACGCGAACGCTTCCACTTACCTTTTCTTTCCAATTATTTACAACTTTTTTCAAGTTTTATCTTTAATTTCCTCGATTGTATCATTTTTTTTAATACATGTTTCAAATTTTTCAGTTTATATTTTTGTTAATTAAAAATTTCCTCATTTCAAGTATTTTTAAAAGAATGTTTGCCTGTCTTATCAGAAACTTTGAAAATAAAAGGTTGTTCGTGAACCGTATTCAGGGTAGCAAACTATCGCATTGTCAAGCGGGGCGTCCCGCTATTTCGAGAGCCGTGCTACAATCCGTAGTCGAACAATTTCAAAGGAGAGCTCAACGGTGCATTGAAATGCGCGGAAATGGTTTCGAACATTTATTGAAGTGATTTATGTGACTGCAAGCAATTTGCTACCGTAAATATGGTTTACAAATAATTTTTCATTTTCAAAGTCTCCAAAAAAATAAACAAACATTCTTTTAAATATAATTGAAGTGAAAAAATTTCAAATTAATAAAATTGAAGCTCAAAAATTAAAATCATAAATTGAAATGATCAAATAATCCAGAAAATTGAAAATAAAAGTACTTGCTGATGCAAAATTTGATGCCCCTTCAGATGCCGATGAAATAAAGATGTACTATTTTTTTTCAATAAAGCCAAATTGACCTTCATCTGACCTCGGCGGGTCCACTCACGGTAAATCTGACATTTTCATCTTCTTTTCCCTTCCGAATCTTACAGCTTTTGTCTGAAACATTTTTTACTCACGCTTTTGGTTTTCGAGACATTCGACTGGATTGATCGAAATGAGACACTCTGTATAAATCTCCGTTTCAACATTGACGTGTATGAGTTTGTTTCAGCGTAACGTTCAAATTTTACCCATCTTCCGATCAAAATAAATTATACTACACATGACATTTTTTTTTTTTTTTTGTATATAATGATATTCGTATAGGTAATACGTAGGTATGCCTCGTTATTGCTTGGGTTGTTTTTTTTTTATTTACTCTGTTTTAAACGAATGAAGACAAAATTTTAATATATGGTAAGATATTTATTTATACATGAAAAATGATAAATGATAAGTTAATTTTGTTATTTCATTTTTTTCTTTCTCACCTCGTTAGAATCGAATTTCATGAATGATTTTCTACCTTTTTCGAAATTGATGCTTACCAAAGATTCGGTGTGTTTCATTTGCCAGTATATATATTATATATACATGTATATATTGTTGGTGGAATTCCGTGAAAAACGGAACCTGGGGAAACCGCGATCATTCTGGATGAAGGCCTATTTATTCCATGATGAATTCAAAGAAAACGGACGTTTCGGAGATTAATATTTATACATAGATTATCCGGGTAGCTATGACGTGCTAAAATACGTAGACAGAGAACATACCAAGGAAGTCGGCGTCTTAGATTTTATTTCCGTCTGACGGACATCGCTCTATAACGACGTTGCGCAATAATTAGCGGTGGGAGAAATAAGATAAAGAAAGAATAGGAGGAGAAGTTGAAGAAGAAGAAAAACACAAAGTTGACGTGCAGATGAAAATTAACATGTCGAAGAATCGAGCCGCGGAGAAAAAGCGGCACGGGAAATGGGAAAAATTCCAAGCTCACGCGATGTTTAAACCCGGATTATGTAATCCCCGAGTCGACATTCAGACCCTCGTGTACGCCTGCAAGTCCTTAGTTTGGTAGGACCTGTGAAGAACTAACTTTGTATTGTAAAGAGAATCTATTCCAGACCCAAACTTGACCGATATTTCCGTTTCATCCACCTTTAGCTTCAAAGTAGGACATCTTTAAAACACCTACAGGTCCCTTGTAGCCTCAGAACCTTACGAGTCCTCTATATCCTCTATATCATCAAGGCTTCTACAGGTCCTTTACCATAGAGTGTGGAATTTGAGTGATTGAATATCTGGATAAACACTTTGAAAACTTCGATGAAAAAAATACTCGTTGCTTAGGTAATAATTAATGTAATTCAAATTTATTTCACGAGTTATTAAAAATCTTAGGCTTGGGTCATTATTTATTATTTTGGTAATAGATAACGCATTACTATTTGAATTATTGTACTTTCGCAACCTTGGTCCCTTATCGAAAAAACTATAATAATAATGAAAATGACGTAGAATCAGACGTAAACGTGATTTGCAGCAATACTTTGAATTCTTTCAATCTACCAACAGAGGAGAGAGAAGCACTTTGAATAAATTTTGTTTATCCTGAATAAAAAATATACATCTACATTTGAATCGAGTTCAAAATTATCACTTTGTACTATACATTTACATTTAATGGACGAATTTGACTTGTTAACGCCATAACGATTGTACATATAATCTACATATCTTACGCTTCTGACAGATGAAAGCTCGCCTTACTCGCAATTGGATGAGTTTTTTTGTCTTGTTTATTAATTTTTCTTGTTCTTTTTTGCTCTGGGTTCAAAAGGTTCACGGTTGAATAAATTATACCGACCCTCTCATTGTTCGCACAATGTACAACGAAGCGAAAAACATTGCGTGACGGACAGTGAAAATTCTCAAAATTTCTCTTCATTTTCCTTCATTATATTCGGTATATCGCGTCTTTGTTTGATTTTCGATTTTATTCTTTTCATTCTTTTATTATAAATAATTAAGTTCATTTGATAATTTCAATTTCAACCGTTGATTGGATCACTGGAGAAGAGAAAGTACAATATAAAAAAGTGCCTTTAATTTGCAGCATTTAATCGTTGTCACATTTTCGGTGCTCATGGAAATTTATACCGATTATTATACCTCGCATTATTACTGGCTACGAGAAACCGCGCTAAGTGATCAGCAAATTATGATTAGCGTGTGTATATACGATATGATATGAGGTATCATTTTTATTTATGAAATGTTATGATTACGCACCGATAATGGAGTAATTTGTGAGTAACGAGCTTGCGGTCAGCTCGGAGCTCACGTATCGGCCAGAAACAATTTCGGGCATGCAGTTAATAATAATTTGTCAAACAGAAATTAGAAGATCAGTTATTATTGGCATGAAACGTTTACGAATCCGATCGATATTGAATAATTGCGATGAAATTAGCCAAAGAAAGCGGAAATTGTATGAAAATGGATATAGATAAAAAAAAAAAAAAAACAATTTACCTAGGAACGATTTTTGTGTGGAAATAAAGTAAATTGATTTTACAGAGGCGATTAGAATTCCGGTGAGATTCTTTTTCATTTTTTTCTTTTTATTTTTCAAAAAGGGTCAGAATTATATAAATTGGCTGAAGAAAACTTTTGATGCTTCCCATTTTTCAGCTGCAGGAATGGAAATCGTCGGAAGTTCGAAGAAAGTTTCACGGCATTGTGTAATTTCGTCGAGTCTTGGGCGGGGAAATATTGACAACCCTGAAAGATGGTTTTTCAATAATTTTCTCGATCGTGATAGAATAATTAAGGAGGCTTATTATACCTACAAGTTTCCGCGGAATTTTTTCAACAATCACTCGTTATATAAAATGACTCAGTCGGTTCGTTGCGTTAGTTCGTTGTGAAAGATTCTTTTTTGAAAAATGGTCGAATTTATATGGTTGATTGATAGAAGAGGTTGTTTTTTTTTTATTTGCGCGAAGCGTGCAAGCTTTCCGCAAAATTTATGAAATTTTAACGACACGAATTTACGCTGCTAAAATTGAGCGGAAAAAATTTTCCCCCTCGAATTTTCACCACCGAATTTCAAGCGCGGTTATTAGTTGCTACGGTTTAATAATCGCGCGATTTCATATATACTTGTTACACGTATCTGGTGAATTTCAAAGCTCGATTAATAGCCGCGATCTGACGATGCGAGGATGATAAACTGCACGTATAAAAAGCACAGAGCGTTACACCGTACGCAATATTATAAAATATCTCCGCACTTAGTAGGCATCTCTTCTCTTTGCTTATAAAATGAGTTTAATAAATTTGTTATTTTATTATCATAACGTTTCTTTTCCATTTTTTCGTCTCGTTCTTTTTTCAAAATCGCGAATAAATCGCCTGCATTCGTGTTTATATGGATATTATTGCGTCATCGGTACAGTTTGATATTCTTTTGCCATCGTGATTTATCATCTGAGCAGATATGATTTTCGGAAAAAAAAAAAAAAAACTAATGCTATGATCTGAATTTTTTCCCTGATACATTTTAGAAACATTTCAGCCACGTTATTCGTTGAATTGTATAATAATATAACGTGTCAGTATGACATGGAGTATAATATTTGATTCGAAATAACTTTGAAACGTGTTTGGAATTTGGAATTACGTTACAGATACTCCGCAAGTGTATAATTTTAGCTTCGTATTTTCTTCGCGTTCATAGCGTTAGCTGACGATCAGTCATTTCTTTGCCATGAATGTTTTTTTTTTTTTTTTTCCTTTGCAAAATTCCCCGTTTAAAGAAGCTTTTTTCTATTTATGTAACATTCGAAACTCGCACGGTTCATTCCAATGTCAATTCTTCTCGTTGTTTCTCTTCGGAGGGGGTTTATCATTCACGACAAAGAACGGAAAAGGAAGCAAGAACCAAGAATGGATCAGAGGAGAAAAAAAGAATTGAAATTTCCCTCGATCGTGAAACGTAGTTACGTACTTATGTAAGAAACAGATGTGGTCGGATGTGGTTGAAACGTTACGAGAACTTGACTTTTGTCTTCCGTTATCTCAAGATAAGCTGTTAATTAAAAATTGTTACAAACAAAACGGTTTTGCTCGCGTGTGGGTTGAAAGAAATTCGCAGTTTTTATTTTTAAATCTTTGCGTATCAAAAGTGTAACACGAGATTTTCTTACCGTACACGCCACGCTTTCCAAGACTATTTATACCCTACGACATTATATCAGCATCACTTATGCGGCTTTGATTCGGTAATTGATTTTGCAAAGTTTATGCATTACAGGTATAGATATACATACACTTGTAGCGTTAGCACGCGGAATGAAAACCGAACAAACAGACCTCAAGAACTTTGAAACAACTCCGTCAACTTCATCTCTTCGAAGTTGGCTGTACACGAAGTCTTAGAATTTCGCTGAGAGATTGCGAGACCGCGGTAAGAAACTGTATCAGAGGCTGCACTGTTAACCTAATTGAGACTCGCTCGAGTTGAAATTTTGGCAAAAGATTCGCTTATCACTTTTAATTTTTTAATGGCTTGATTATACGAAAGTCGAAGACAAGCTCGAGCCGGGATCATGAAGTTAGCCGGACGAATATACAGGTATATCCATTATAAAAATGAAATTTGGTACGATTTCGTTTGATGCTTCGTTTCATCCATCAAAGATTCATCACCATATTTTTTTTTTTTTTTACTTTCATACGACCCTTCGTATTATATTTTCTTCGCGAATTCATGATGTGATTTCTGATTCCAATAATCTTTCTGCTTCTTTACTTCCGCCCTACGTTTCCTGATTTTTTTCTTCTTTTGATTTTTATTGCACACCGAACCTTTCTCGGAGAAAATGTATTAGTCAGTGTCCGTAGCCGACCCTTTTCCATCTCAGTTTTTTTCCCAGTTTCTTTTTTCGATTTGTTACTTTCTTTTCTCTTTATTTCATAGTGTCTATGCCTTATTCAACAGGAAGAATTAATTGTAAGTTCGCCTTTCTTTTCTCGTAACTTCATTCGTGTATTACAGAGGTTATGAAAAAGAAATACAGCCATGGAATAAAAAAAATAATGCACGCTTGTAGAAACGTTGCAAAAATGTAAAGAGAATTTCGAGGGACGAAGAAGAGAGAAGGACGAGGAACTTAAGACGGATGAGGGGTGGGTGGTGGAGATGGTGGATTAGGAAAGAATTACGAAAGCAAAACAGCATTAATCCAGTTGAAATCAACTTGATTGCATCGCTCCTAATTCGACGTAATGAAGTTTTTATCACTTCTTCTAGGCAGGTACGCAGCAAGGGTGGGAGAGTGTTATTAATGGTCATGAAGGGAGCCGCTGAGGCGCACGGCTCTGTCGGCATTAAGGCGACCTGTAAAGAGTTCCGCTGAGAGGGAAGGGGTTAAAACCCGGTGGTTGTAAATGGGAAAACGGTTAATTGCAAGGCGCGGTTTTAATTTATTGCCTTATGAAGATGCACGCAAGTTTTCTCTGAAAATGCTTTATACGGTTAGAAAAGAAAATTTCCCAGTGATATTCCATTCAAATTTTTGACTTCGCTTAACCATTCTTCAACGTATTACTAAGTGAAAAAAAGTAAAAGTTCCAAATTAAATTGCTGATATGATAGTTTAAGTATTAAAATTGAATGGAATTTATGTTATATCCACAAATAACACAACTAGAAGTCGGCTTGCTGGGAATATATCTTTAGTTAAACTTTTCTAACTGTGTACTAAATGAGAAACAAAAATAAAACCAGCAGCCGGTATACGGATATACATTTAAAAACAGCTGATTGAATAATCTAACCAAGTAAAATGTTTCGGAACGAATTATATCGAAATAAGTACAAATTAGCTGTCGTAAACTGCAAATGAAAAGTCGGGAAAATTGTAGGAAAATTCTGATGATTACGATTTTTCTTTAAAGCTTGAGCTGTCGCCATTTTGTTACCAAAAATGGCAACATGTTTATAAAAATGATGTCGTATCTCCATAGAATTGTTGATTTCCTCTCCCAATTTCGATCTAATTGGTTCTTCGTTGTGTTCGGAATTCAGGATGTATGTAACCGGAAGTAGCAGAAGTTTTGACACGGCTGTACCGAAAGTGTACTCGGTGTCTCACTAATACTGAATAACCAGAAAGGGTAGAACTCCGAAAAATTTCACGTATCATATTCAATTAATTTTTCACCCAATTTCCATTCAAATAGGTAAAAAACCATCTTCTAAAAATATAAGATACAGAGTTTTCTGCGTACGAAAAAAAAAAAAAAAACGGATGTGCGAGTCACGAAACGTGAAAAGTGTTTCCAAGTAGAAGAGAATATTTTGTTCCGAGTTGATGTTTTCCGCGATAAAAAAAGGAAAAAAAAAAATACCACGATAAAAGCACTTCGCTTTGCGGCGATGCCTAAGAATAAAAAGACAAGAGAGAAAAAAAAAACATAACACAAATTTGGCAACCGTCCGCCGACCTCTGATGATACAATATTGTTTCGTTTGTTTTTTTCAGATGCCTCTACCGGACCGTGGCTGAAAGCGATAAGCTTCGGATCGATGGAGGATTATGAACTCGGGGAATCACGGGCCGGTGGAAGTCAGGGGCCGTTCAACACTTCGCTGGGAAATGTGGGATGCGATGAGCCACCATTCAAAGGCGCTCTTCTGGCCACTGCCTGGTTTCAGGCAGTCATCTACTTCCTCTACAGCTCCATATTCCTCACGGCTCTCCTCGGCAACGGACTTGTTTGCTACGTTGTGTACAGCAGTCCGAGGATGCGCACGGTCACCAATTACTTCATAGCCAATCTAGCCGTCGGCGATATCCTGATGACCCTTTTCTGCGTGCCGACCAGCTTTGTCAGCACGCTTATCCTCCAGTACTGGCCTTTTGGTCCTGAACTTTGCCCAGGTGTTAATTACTCGCAGGTAAATGCAGCGCGCTCATCAACTAAGACGGTTCCAGAAACATCCTCTCTTACAGATGGCCAACATCGTACGATGGTTTCCTCGAAGATGCGGTTCACCATCGTTGGGAAAATTCCCTTCGTGCTCACGTTTATCGTTTCTATTTATGTCGTTACAAGTAACAGTGCAGCAGTGCATGTGCAGTCATCGGAATAACTTCACAGAAAGCAAGAACAACGGCTGATGACGTTTTCACATTACCCTCCCAGAATTGTATTCTTCACTGATCGTGAAATATGAAACTCGTTAGGTAGCTGGTTGCACTGTGCGGCCTGGAAACTTTACTTCAGAGCCGCACTTGCAACGTCATGTTTTTACAGGCGGTGTCGGTCTTGGTCAGCGCCTACACTCTGGTCGCGATAAGCGTTGACCGTTATACGGCGATAATGTGGCCGCTTAAGCCACGGATGACAAAACGCCAGGCCAAAATCGTCATCCTCTCGGTCTGGCTTGTGGCTTTGGCAACTGCCTCCCCCATCGCCGCCGTTTCTCGGCTTGTGCAGCCCGCCGAGCAGTTTGTCAAGTGCGAGAGATATATTTGCCACGAGGACTGGCCGACCAATGAATACAGGTAATTCTTTTCCCTTTGTTAGTTTCAGGGTGACTCCGACGATAATATGAAACTCATTCCCACGCAGCACACTTTTCGACTTCCCAACTATAGTTCGACCTATTAAAGTCGGCGTGACGTTAACGGATGAAGTGTTCGACTTACGATCAGAGAACTGGTAGAATGTTAAACAGGATGCGATAACGAGTGTCGATAAGCCTAAAGTCGAAACTTTGTCCAACAACGTCCTCAAAAACTTCGAGACTAAGACAAAGAACAAACAACCGCTAGATTCCGAATGGAAGTCGGAATAGTGAATGTTTACCTAATAGGATCAACAAGATCTGATGATTATCGAGATTGCAAAATTTTAGTGGACTATTTGTTCATTATGATAAGTTGATGCGCAGTCAACTTTCATTGAGAATCTAGCGAACATCCTTCGAGCGTGTTTTACTCGGGTTTCGATCGTCGCGATAAGATAACCAGGCGGTTTCCATTCCCGATGCAAAGCACGCATGCCTTACACCATTATGCTTCCTCCGTTCGAACACATCGGTGAAGTCCCTTCTTGGTATTCCCGACGGGGTTTAACGATACCCATAATACATGGTATTCCGATCACTCGGATTCACCGGAAGAGAGCCGCTACGGCACGAACGGACTCCCTGACTGTCCGTCATGGTTTTGTTGTGAAAGAATGGTAATCCCATCTCTTGGATTCTGAGGAAGGTCCTTAGGCATATATCAGGTGTGACATCGTTCTTGGTAGAAGGCACGCTTAAGCCGAAGAGGGAAAGAAGATACCGAAAGAAAAGTAAAAAGTTGCCAGTGGTCAAACAATCAGGTATCAGAAGATTCACGGTGATTTTCCCGCGACTGCATGAAGTACAAGTCGGAGAGGGCTTATCGGGAATTTGGTGGATCGTCTAGCCGGGGTTAATGGAGCATCGCTGAGTGCGCAGTTGGTCACTAATCGCGTGTACCGACCAGCGTGGTGGGTCTAGAACTCTCCATCAGCATCGTGCAGGTTTTGGTAGTGTAATAATTGATTCTGAAGAGAGCGGTAGGCTGGAAGGTACGGTTTTTGTCAATCGTTACGGGAGATGGACGTGACCCCGCACTGGCAGACATAATTATCGTACGTAAAAGTCTTCTTAAAATAGTTACCCACCGCGCCCGGCTTTCCCGACGACTCCTCCACCTATCGTTGATCGCACTTTTTCTATATTTACATTCCGCCGACGTGCCTGCGATTGTTTATACTGCGTTTATATAGTCCGCATACTCCGGATTCGCCTTCGCGATTGTTGCATCAGAGCCGAGGATAAATAAATCCACGTTTAACGGTGTATGATGTACAGCCCGTCGGCGGAGGGACCTGAAACCAAAAGTTTGAATAGACTTTGCTATCGAAATCAGTTCGAGGTTTCGCCGTTTATAATAACGCGATGATGAATTTGGATCCTGCCTGCACCCGCCGACACGTAACGGTCGATTATCGCGCTCCGGAATCACAGGCCCGTTTAATTTCCCAGTCATAAATCATACTTCCGAACCGCCGACTCGATCCAGCAATTCATGTTCCTCCGATATCCCAGTCACGGAAAAAAGTTGAACGATACTCGACACGCAAATTTGCGGCTACCAGTCACTCCCATTTGCTATTTTCAATTCGCACGGTGATCCTGCAGGAATACTTGTGCCAGGGTCAACTTGTTATTCCACCTGTTCTACTGGTCCTTTAAGGAGCAATTCTTTCAGATACTACTACTCCATGGCGTTACTCGTAATGCAGTACCTGATCCCACTGCTCGTCCTGATGTTCACTTACACGAGCATCGCGGTTGTCGTATGGGGAAAGCAGATACCCGGTGAAGCCGAGAACACCAGGGACCAGAGGATGGCGCGCTCGAAAAGAAAGGTAGGAACTCTCGACTCTTACACCTCTCTCTAACAATAAGTTCTCCTATCCCATTCGGTGCGGTTTACACGCGTTAGCTTAGTTCTGCAACCGTCTCTCCCGTCTTGTCGACCTTTCGCGAGCAGAACTCCGCGCACTTAGACTTAACAGGATTCAGGAGCTTGTCGGCGCTAATTTGCCTGTATTGCTCCATGGACTCGGAAAGCGAAACACTGACAATGCAAAGAGAGGGAGAGAGAGAGAGAGAATTAGGGTAGGAAACTGGAGTGCGAATTGATCGAATCAAATCGTGTTCACCTTCGTCTTAGATACACATCGAAATTCCCACGTGTCAGCCATTCGGGCACGTGGGAGGCAAGGCTTTCGTTAAAGCAAGAACCAACCTGAGAATAGCTAACTCATACATACACTATCCAGTTTTCTAGGACCATTGTATAATCTACGTTGTTTATTTTTTGAAATCAAAGACCGACCGGAAAATTTTTTCGCGTTTGAGTGGCGATAAAAGATTTGTATACGTACTGAATTGACTACTCCTCATCCATCAATTCGTTCAACTCAATTTGCTTATTTGGAACCAATAGTACGACGGACATTATTTGAAAGCTTTTGCCTCCCAACTCTCGTTCCAAATTTTGTTCGATTTATTGTTAGTCCGCGGATGTAGAATTCTTTGCAAAAAGTAAAAAGCGGGTGGCGAAATCTGCAGGAAACGCATCCTCCGAACTTCCGCGATATCCGACGTAGACGGTATTCCGGGATGAATTGGTCACGTGTGTATCCCTGAGGAACGAGGATTCGGCGGAAATCGATACGGAGTTACCGAAGCAGGTAATCAGGAATGATACTCTGTTCATGTCCGGGCCGTCAGCCGTACACAAGATGCCCCCGTTTGACGCGATGTTGGTTGGCAGGTAAAGCAGAATTCCTCGGAATTAATGGTCACTCTTGACGTAACCCTGTTACGCCTTTGGAAGCCCGATGAACCGTTTTAGAGATTCGGACAGGGAGACGAAGCTCGTGAATCGAAGGATCAAGAAGATTGATATCACGGCCGATGTTTATTAATGGTAAAAATGTGAAGCAATAATAGAACCGGAGCCAAGTCAGGCTTTAACGATTGGGAATGTAAAATGGCTACACAATGCGTATGCAAGGCTGAAATGTCGAATTTCCAATCGTGCAGGAAGTCGAGAAATACAAATTACAAATGGAGAAAGCTGAAATTATAGAAATCCAAAATACACAACCGTCATAAATTCTATAATTTCCACATGTAATTATTCTGACAATCTACACTTTACCTTTCGTTACATTTTTCCCTTTAGCCAAAATATAGACATATTGTGCTAATTTACATTTTAACCTGCAACTTAAGTGTAGAATCATCAAAATTTTCATCTATTTCTGCGTTTCTACATTTCTTTTGAAAATTCTACATTTCGGCTTTCTCTATTTTAACTGCATGAAATATATTAATTAACACGGTTTATATATTTTGCTATTACTTCTAAATTTTCACTATTCTACAGTATGAATTTTCTACGTTCAGTTTTTGAAACCTCGGAATTTCCACCCTCCCATGTAATCATTCTTAGCCGCTGCTTAAGCTCTCGGATTGAACGTTCGTGCCGAAATGATGATCTGGAAATGTTGGAATTTATGGAAGAGGTGGCTTCAAGTGTTAAAACTGTTGAACTGTTGAGCGGCTTGCGCCCTAAAAATAAACGCGACGAGCTTGAGACAAGGAATAAATGTATTTTGATGAATGGCAAGCCGCCAAGTTCCGGGCTGACAGCAACCGCGGGATATCAATTCCATGGAAATTGGAACGAATTATTCATCACGTCGCGGAGATTGGGAATATCTGCGGAACCTAATACAATTACGTGTAACATAAACGTTTGTTCGCGGGTGTTTCAAGATGTGGATTCTTACTTAGCAGTCATGGTACTCTCGTCTTTTTCACGCAATAAGGACCGACGAAGTAGGTATCCTTATCTTTCTTCGCACCCTCTTACCGTGTTATCCTCCTTTCTCAAGTCTAAGTTACACCTACTCCAAAAGTAATTGCGACGCTTTTGAGTACGCGGCACTTTCCAAGCGGCGAGCCTTTTATTTTCCTCTTTCTGTTTCTGTTTTTTTTTTTCCTGCTTCTTTGTTTCGGTTTGTATCACGCGGGCTCAACCCTCTTTGAAACGGTATGAAAAGAAAAGAGACAGAGGTAACGAAGATTGGTAAAGAAGGTTGCCGTTGTATTTTTTAGTACCGATTTCACCTCGGTCGAAATCTCGTCTCCACTTGCCAAGATTACAGGCACTCGTCAAATGTTTTTCCAGAATTACCTTTTCCCGCACTCTCTTTACGACACGGACAAAAGCTGTCTCAGTGCAAAATTGAAGAGACGTGCGAAATCTCCTCGACATTTTCACCTTTTGTAATTGCGCTGCTGTACAGTGACGAATAATTGTTGTCACGTATAAAACACAACGTAGTGCAATTTACGGTTATAAGGACTTATTCGCTGTCTCTTTGAAACACTTGGAAAAAATGTCTTAGCGTGCTCATAATTCCCTTTGATTAAGGGTTTGCGGTCCGTTTAACCGCTGGACGGACGGCCCTGGAAAACTTTTTGCTCGAGCAGACAACGAAGGAGAAAAAATGAATAATGAATAATGAAGTCCCTCTGTCATTTGTACACATATTCACCTTTGTACCGGCGGTGCGTAATTTACTATTCTAACGTGGTCACTGCACCGCAATTTTGGTACCAAACGTGTGTATTTACGAGTTGAATACAGTGAGAGGGACGGGAATACATTCGTTGAAGCGACGCGACGTCAAGATAAAAAGAAATATGCTCTTGTTGCATTATGTTTTTAAAGTGACTCATGGTGTGTTGGACTAGAAATATTGTCTGACAAGATTTCGGAGCTTAGCGTTGGATAAATACATAGGTGGGGTGCAAAAATCTGAAAGACCAAAAAGTCGGCATTACGAAATCCCGAAAGTCAAACTACCGACAGTTAAAAACGTAGAAAGACCAAAAATACGAAAAGATGACTTGTAGAAAAATAAAATTTGATAATTCAAAAATGTATAAATAATTTATGCAGACGTTTCTTATTGGTAACGTCCAAGATTACAAAGGGCAAAATATTGAATTGCGAAATTACCGAACAGTTAAAAAGTTAACTTTTCAAATGTCAGACCCGTGCCTTTGTCGAGAATCTACGAATCCGAATTTATCACTAACGACTGACCAAAGACTCGAAAGGTTGAAATCCAGAAACCCGCTAAAGACAGAATGGCCAAAGTGCCGGAAGGTTGGATGACGTCAGAAGCATATAGAGTATTTCACGTCAAATCGAACGGTCGGCTTCCCTGACAAATTTTAATCCGATTGCCCTTTGACACAATCAAAGTACATATTAGAGGGATGAACTTTGAATTTTTTTAAACTTTTTCGACCCCTGATTTCTTCACGACAACTAATCCAATAAATTGATTTCAACAATTTTTTAATTTTTCACGCCGACGTAGCTTAAAACCCGGAAGACATATGAAAAAAGTTCGTTCACAAAAATTTTAGGTTCTCTCGTCAACTTCGCGAGAGTATTTTTTTAGGAATTTTCATATCCCGTTTCAGTGTATTTTTGATACAAAATGCGCACAATTTATTCGTAACTGAAAAGTGCCCTGATCGAATGGGCTACAATTTATACACAGCGTGCCTTCTTCGACGCGAAAGGTTGTCTGAAAACTTCATAGCGGGCGATGCAGTGGTTCGGAAGATGTATCAACAAATATTCACAGAGTGGCGAGAATTCGGTTCAAAGTTCGCGGCGCGGCAAGGAATTTGCTTACCCTCCGCGTGGCGCTGCTGCGCACTTGAACGCGATCTTCGATTGTTACGCTTGTTGTTTGTAACCTCGGTCGACGGCTTTTTCTCGAGGAGTATACTTCGGTCTATCATTTATCACGATTTCTGACTTGATGTGTGAGTTCCGTACCGCCGGACAATATTTGAAGCATATTCATTCAAGGTAAGAGAATTCCACGATATGTTGCGTATCGCAATACCGACTGTATAACTTTCACCGTTCATACCGTCACATTGTAGTACGTATGGATGAGAAATTTCACAATACTGTGTAACTGTTGAACTACTTTTCCGCCCACTACGAAACTTACAGACAATCTTTGGTATTGAATTTGAAATTTTGAAAAATGAAATTTTTTTAGCTTGTCTCACCATTTGTCCATTAGTTTCTTCCTGTACTTAACAGTTTTTTCAGCGAATTCTCAGTTTAACACAATTATCGTTCCATCATGTCACCCTAGCAATTATCTGGGAAAAGCAATGACCAGAATCGAGTTTTCAAATTACAAAATTCGAAATGCTTTTGTTTTACGGAAAAGTGTCATTTAGCTTTGGTGAGCCAACTCTTTTCCCGTAAATCGTGTAAACTTAAAATTTTTAGCGACTAACTTTTCAGGTAACTTCGTTTTGCGTTTTCTTTGTTTCGTTTTTTTCAATGTCATGCTGTTACAGTTGATCCGAGCAACCGAAATTGTTCAGTCGTCCTTTTGCAAATTATGGTGCCATCCGTAACAGCTCCAACCACATTTTTCATTTTATCATCCGACCACTTCCCTCTTTTTGCCTCACGTTTGTACCTTCTCATAATCCTAAAAAATTCAGGCGGAGGAAGAATTGTAACTGACTCGGAAAAAGTGTCGAGTCATTTTGTCGTTACCCATATTGCCCTGGATTCACCGGTCTCTTGACTTCCCTTTCCCCCACTTCACATCTGAAACCGCTTGTACAGTTTTACTGACACTTGCTTGAAGAATTATAACCAGTTGGAGAATTCTCGTTACGGATTTACTAGCAAATTATTGACTAAACATCCAATTTCTAAAGTGTCTCTATAGTCTGATTGATTTAGGGAATGCATTTTGATGAATTGTTCAAGAAGTCGAAGTACGTAATCATCATTTCGTTGATATTCTTGCCAATCGATTTGAATAAATGCGAATGCAGCCTTCAATTTGGGTATTATTTTAATTTTAATTTTCGTTCTGTTCAGTGTACCAGACTTCGGGTTATTCTTCATGCAGCGTATACATATAATTGTCATTTTAGTAGTAGCAATAGTAGTAGTAGTAGTAGTAAGTTTATTGCTTATAAGAGTTAGATCTTTTAACGAGGGGGGCAAATTATCCATACATTTTCTCGTTTGATCTTTACATATTCCGCGTGTCTTTTGGTACTTTTCAGGGAATAACACACTCATTCGTCGCAAATGCTCTTAGTCTTGAATTATTTATTACGTAGTTGTAGATATTCGTTATGAATTGGGCATGTTCAATTGTCCTAATAGTTCAAGTATTGATTGGTCTCCAGGCTTATCTATAACATGCTTAAGATACAGTCTTTTGTAATAGCCACAGAGCGGAGAATACGTAGAAATCTATTGTATGCCAATCGTAACTGTAACACAATTTTGAGGTGTGCTATTGGTACTCTAAGTTTTAAATGGTCGGTTCATTATTTTCAAAGCTTGTGTAGTTACAGATTTCGATTTGAAGTACTTCTGGATGCATTACAGCCCATTTTTGAGCGCTTAACGTTACTAATTCATCTGTTACGTTTATCTGATTAAAGATTTGGAAAGCTTGGCTTATCCAGTTGTATTTGACCTTGAGAGCGAATTATTTTTCTAGCAAGGCAGACTCTTGGCAGTCTGTTTTCGTTCATGTTAAGTACTCTGGCTATCCACTCACAGGTGTGTTCTAACACCTTGAGGTGGTGCTCTGATGAATTTCGACGTTGACGTATATATCTCTAAATATCAAAGTCCACGTATCTCAAACATGCAAAAGGGCTTGACAGTCCCATTCTGTATGCAATTCTGAACAAAACCGCTACAACGCATTTTCATTTGACGTACAAGCCATAAGTTCATTTCCATCGCAATTTCGGCGTTTTCCCTTCGCTTGTATTTCTTGAAGGAGGGTCTAAAACTTTGCGTCATTGTATCCTGTTCGTATTGAAGACATCGTTCTTGCTACTGGTTCGCGTATTGTAGGATCTCTGGTGCAGGGGCTCGCATTTAATAGCAATTTTCTTTGAAGGAGAATCAGAAGCTTCGACGTCTGATGATGATAACTCAATTTCCCTCAGCCTCCAACGCTCACCTTTTGGCAGTCAGTGGGAGATTTTGTTCGCTTGTTTGTTAACGTCCCTTTTCAGTCACGTGGAGTTGGTGGGTTTGCTAAATTGTTTAGATACTTCTTCAGCCTTGTTCATCGTTTCACAGCATGTATACGACCTCCACGCGTATTTCACCACAGACCTCTCCTCGTCCATCGTCTATAAAGACACGTCACATTTTCCGATCAAATGTTCGGTTACTTCACTATCGGTTTAGTTCAGAGAAACTACAGTGATCTCACGGAAAAGTGCATTCTTCGAGGTTCAATCGGAACCATATTTCACCTAAACATGTCAGTGTACGATCTGGGTCTGTGAGGATTTATTCGCAGTCTTTGACCAACCCCTTAGAAAAAATCGAAGGCTGAGTAGAACGACATCGTATTTTAGAATTTGGTTCAATATCATCCTATCTCAAGTTATCATTTCGGTCGAAAAGTTTTCTGAGCCTGTGACACTACTGGGTACAAGTTGATTCTATTGAGTCCATAATTAGCGTGGGTTATTTTGACGAAATCAGCACCGCCGGCCTTCGCATGCTCTAAGTTGTTATGGAACATACATAATGCGGTGATAAACCCGGAGGAACACATTTGATAAACTTTCTGGGATTGTGGTGAGAGGTTGGGTTAAATCCTCAGATCACTTTGACCCGACTGACAAACCCGCCAGCATGAACGGTTTAACATGGAAGGCTGTGACTCGACGAGAGTATTTGAAATTTCAATTTAGCAGGTACGGTTGAAGCGTTGATACCAAATATTGCTCGCTCATTATCACAAAGGAATATTTAAATATTCGTGCTACTCACGTGCACCATGTGGTAATTTATTCCACACTCGGCCTATATAGTATCTGTGATGTAAAAAACACGGCTTGTGACAATAGGGACTGATTCGCGGTCTTGGGAGAATACTAAAAAAAAAAACCACTAACGTTCCTGATGATTCCCTCTGATTTAAGAGTCCGTAGCTTGCTTGGCCAATGAACGAGTGGCTCAGAAAATTTGCTAAAATGATATATATATATATATATATATACAGTATATAAATAATAGTAAATAAAAAGCTTCCCTCATTTGTACTTATAAATTCGCATTTTCGCCGGTGGTCCGCGATTTACTAGGATGACGTGATCAGTGCAGCGCAACTGTATGACCACAAGTGCTTACGAACCAAATAAATGAAAAGAACCGAGAATGACGTTCGTTGAAGCGACGTGGAGACAAGGAGAAAAATGATCTTCTTGTATAACGTTTTCAAAGTGACACTAAGTGCGCTGCATGAAAGGTATTGGCTGGAAACATTGCGAAGTCACGCGTTGGGCAGATCTATCACTTTCTCTACACCGCGTCTTTCAAACTCCTTAGACCTACTAATCGTTGTGTCCAAGTTGCTGCTCGATCATTCCTTGTGCAAGTTATTTTTCTTTGAACTTCTGAGAATGGACGAGTCTTCGAGACTCTCCGATCAAGTGTAGAAATTGAATCGATCCCTAAATCCAGAGTCATTTCTAACCGAATGATCAAATCCCGAATACCAAAGACACTCCTTTGCCGTAGAGTTTCGATGCGTGAATTTGTAAAAAGTAGTTTCCATTCCTGGAAAACCATGACACGAGATGGAATTTAAGGATAACAGATATTCCTGGACCGACGAATTCTCTGGTATAGCTATAAATGTCGCGAACTCACCCGTTGACGCTTGTCCCGAATCCCAATAATGTTGCCCCAAATGCACATGAACCGTTGATGAAGTTGGCATACGAAATCCAATCGATATCAACGAATGCAGTTTCGTTACCGACAAATTCCGCGAAGTAGTAAACGGATTTGAATTGGTTGCATATATCTGCCACACGAAGGGAAACTCGAAATAAACGTGTGTTCTGATGGTGTGCTCGTTCATAGTGTGCCAGAAAATCATGCAGTGCTATATTTACAAGCCAGAGTCGCTAATCAAAATTATCGACGTTTGGTGGAAAAGTTACTGGCGCAAGGCGAATGCGATGATTATATCAACCTTCCAGAACCCCGACTGGAGGCTGCTTTCACCATTCAGGTGAAAGTCGAGGTTTCCTGTGCTTTGTGAAATACCCAGAACACCTTTATCCGAATGCATCACGACCACGAACTCCGTGTCAGTGGAGCTCAGGTGCTTATCAGTCAACAGAATAGGATGAGAACGTAGAGACTGATAAATACTAAAGCATGATCCTACAGATTCTCTACGTTCCTATGCATGAAATAGTTTCTCCGGCATCTGGATCGTCAGATTGAGGAACCTGGAATAAATTGCACCGAAAAGACGCAGACAGGACAAGAACGTTCGGGACGTCAATGCAGCACGCGTGAGTGGTTGATAATTGATCGCTTAGATTTATATCAAAGTATGTAACGAGAACGATTCGACGAATTACGTTCTCGTATAATGGAACAAAATCTCGTAATGAATCCTACGTAAACTGAGTGATTTCAGTATCTGAACCTAGATGCAGTATAGAAACATGGGTTCAGAAAACGACTAACGACAATTTTGTATCTTGCTGGTTGAACATTTATTTATTTTTGAAAACATTGGTGGATCGACGCTACGGTACGAATATTAGTGTCTCTCGGCGGATATTGCCGATTACGAAATCCCAATCCCAATCCCAATTAAAATATTGACTTAATTTCCTTCCACAGAGATTCAGCAGTTGCAGATACTAGATTATTCGCATGCTTGTAAGTTGCGCCCTCCTCTCCTCGGCCGTAAGGCGTATCGCTGTTGGTCTCGAGATAATACGCGCCGCTCCTGGAACGAAAAAACATGATTCGATCAAGTTTCGCGTTTCGTCACTGGACGACCATGAAAGCTTGACTTACGCGGTGGTCGGCGTAGCGTAGCCCATCACCACTGTGTCATTCGAATCGCATGAACCTTCTTCGAATGCCGAATTCGAATCGCATGCACGGCCAATGAATGCAGTCTCATTTCGTACGGATTCGGCGTAATAGAAACAAGCTCTGAGATGGCTGCAGACCTCTGGAAAAGAGACGATCAGATTACGATGTACATAATAGGGTGAAGCCTGAGAGAATCTTGGCACGGTTATACCGTTTACACGTCGACTTACCTGGTACCAGACAGCCTGGCTGCAATTCGACGCCACCGTTGGGATAAAAGTCGACATCTCCTGTTTGCAGGTCGATTCCAATGACGCCGGCATCGGTGTGAATGATTTCGACGAAAGCAGCATCGCCAGACTTCACATGCTCTAAAGTGGTATAGAACAGGAACGACGCCGGGTCCAGACCTGCGTGGCAGTAAAAGACTTTTAGTAACTTTCCGTGATTCTGCTCAGACGTCGAATAAAATTCTCAGGGCGCTCCGACCCAATTGATGAGCCTACCAGAATGAATCCATAAATAAGGAAGACACGGACAGAAGGGAAATATCTATTTGGAATGTCAATTCAGCAGATGTTGGAGTGTTTACATCGGACGTTGCTTACCCACTAGTCCAGAGGAAAAGCAAGTTGGAATGGCGAGTAAAGCGAGTAATAAAAGTACGAAGCAAGCGTTCTTCGGCCGGCGTAGAACCATTCGGTGTCAGCTATACTCGCCCAGTCGAGGAGCACGACGTTGTGGTTCCCTCGTTTGATGTATGCTAAAACATGCCCGAGGTACGATCAAGGTGTTCCGGTGGTTTCGGGTTTATCTTGTGGTACTTGAATATTGAGAATATTTTTCAAGGGCTGGAACACCGAGTAATTCTTGCATTCGGATAAGACTGAATTTGTATTCTCACCCTCGGCGATGGCCTCGCTGCTTTTCCAATTCGGTGTCCCGAACAAACCGTGAGTATAAACGACGGTCGACTGGCTAAGGTTCCTCTGATCCATGAGGCCCACAGCTTCGCCGACTACCACCTCCGTGTATTCGTCGACAGTCTCGCTGAGGATTATTGAAGGTAAACAATCAATGCACATACAATTATCGAGGCAAATATCGTGAGATGTTTGAACATCATCCTAAATTACTTGGACATCGAGCAACGGTGCAACGTTTGGTGATCAACCAAAAGGATTCAATTTCATTTCATCTCGTAACAGAAGCACAAGACAATGTATTATCGAAGGTTCACATACCCTGTATACAGCCGTAATTTGATAGCTGCCAATTTTGACGTCGACGCTTGCCAAGCTGTGAGATAATAAATTCGAATGAAAAACAGAATTCTTTGCGAAATCGGTATTAACAGGAAAATTCAGGCACGGAAGAACTCGTTTCCTTGAATTGCAACAGTTTCAGAAAAAAGTGATCGAAATGAACACTTCAGCGGCAAAGTTTTCAAATATTCGAGTTCTTGGCGCAGGGGGTTCAACAGTGTAGGGAAAGACGAGAAAATTGTGAAAAATCACTTACTGCACGATTCGCAGGGCTCGTACGTTTCGTTCCCTGCCATGGCAATTGGCAGCCACAAGAAGAGTAGACTTGCAAGTCGAATCATCGTTGCGTCGAGAATCTTGGATGAATGCTACAGATTTCCAAAAGCGTTAATGATTAGCCACCCAATCGGGTCTCTTTATATATGATTTTTGTACTGTGGTTCTCATTCGTGAGCTGGTTGTTTCGAAATTTTGTTCAATATTTTAATATTCTTTAAATTTGCAAGGAAAAATGTAGTGGAGGCGATGACTACCTCGAATATATGGCCTTCGATTTTTGACGCGAAATTCGAAAATTTCGATTTGAAACGTGGTGCAACATCATCACTTTCGTCTTTATCGTGACTCAATTGCGACGGGCGAAATGAGCACCCTTCTTCCAGTAGCTGTGGAACAGACTTTCACGTGATATTTCGTTTATTTAAACACCACATACGTTGATAGAAAAACATCGTCGAATCAACTAAATGCGCAGCAGCGTAATGATTATTCAGTTGCGTCAATTTAAAATCTGTAGGTGTAAAAAAATGTTGAGTTGAATTTTTCCAATCAATTGAACATTTTATTCACGTCTTTTTTATCATTCAGATGGACACTTTCTTACGGAAAAAATAATTAAAATTAGTTCGATAATTTGCTCTATTCAATAGCCTCTTCGTATGTAAAAATTATGTGAATTAACAGGATTGTTGAGAATATGTGAATTTGTATGTCAGATCATGGAAGAATAACAGCGATCATTTTAACAGTCAGCGCTGTTTCGTGGCGAAACAGCATTCACTTGATTCTTATGAAAACCCAATTATCGTCTTTGTAATTTTTTCAACCTCGGAATTATTCAAACCAATAACAGAATCATTTTTCCAAAATTGAAGTACATGTCGGAAAACGTTACTCGCAATGCGTGTCGTTTTCACATTCCTAATTTGTTTTTACAGTACAAACTTTAGTCCACATGGTCGATGCTTGTTTAATGCCTTAATAACCAAGTTTAATGAATGAAATTCTGAATTTCACGCAATGCTGAAATTATTAACACAGCTCTTCTGTAATCGATATGAAAGTACGGGTATAGTAAGCAAGTAGATGGATTTCTTCCTCGTTACATTTTTGTACGAATGAATGCTTAGTCTATTCCCAAAATGCTTGAAGAATTGCATTAAAAACTTTCGCCACCGTATTCGGTGTATACTGACTGAAAGATGATACCATCTCGGCCTGATAGTGTGAAGTTAGTAGAACCCGTCCACACTGGGTCGAAAATACTTATCAATTGAAGGCAAGTGATACTTTCGAAACTTTGAAAGTAGTTAAAAGAAAAGCGTGCAGTGCTGAACAATGTTTTACTATCCGACTTATTTAAAACCGAGGCACGGTTTGTAAATGTTTTCCGAAGGCTCGACCATCGAGTAATTCTTGCATCTGAAGATGTTGAACTTTTATTCTCACGATCGGTGATAACTTTGATGCTTTTTCAACTTGGTGTTCAAACGAAACCGTGGTGTAATCAACCATAGTCACATAGTAACATTTTGTTCATTGCTGATCGAGCAGGCTCAGAGCTTCGCAGATTACCATCTCCGTGTACATATCGACACTGCCACTGAAGATTGTTCGTTACAAAAGTCACTGCAAAATTAGACATTAAGAAAAATTTCACGAAATATTCAATCACTGTTCTCGGTTACGCGGGCATCGAACAATTCGATGCAAAATCTGGTTATCAACTATCAAGATTTAATGCTCTTCCGTCTTGCGACAGAAGCACAAATCAATTGATTACCAAAGATTTACGTACCCTGTATACAGCCGTTACTTGATATCCGTAAAGGGTTCGTACGTTCGTTCTTTCCCATGGTAAAGAACAGCTACAGAAAGTGTAGAACCACAAATAAAATCATCACGCCATGCATTACGATCCTTAGAGAAATACCACAGATTTCCAAAATCGTTGATGATTAGCAATCCAATCGGGTCCCTTTGTATAAGATTTTCCGATTTTGTGGATCTCATTTGAGAGCCGGAGTTTTGAAATTCTGTTCAGGTTCCGCGACTCTCTGAATCTGTTACGAATAATAGAGTGGAGATGATGACTGTACGGTATATTATGAAACTGGGGAACCATCTTTTTTTTTATCAGATGAAATATCAAAGACTAAATATGAGATTACTCATATTTAGTGCTTCGTCATACAAAGTTTGAACTCATCAAGTTACGGAGCTATTGCATATTTAGAAATCAACCGTGTTTTTGCTGAAAAAAGTGGTGAAAAATGGTTCTCTTCATTTTTGCCGTGTTTAATACGGATCCGTTCGCTTTACTGAATTTTGTAGGGATGAGTCATTTCCAGTTTCGATATAGGTATACGCGCGTAGAACGGCACCCAGTATAAAATACGTGGTTATCAAACAGATTACAGAGTTTGATTTGTCGACACGTGAACGTTTGCGCGGCCTTGAAAGTACGGAAAGAACGATGTTTATACAGATGTTTGAGACGAAATTCTGGCCATCACACTTCCGAATATTGTTGAAACATATAATTTTGAAAAACTGGTAAATTCGAAAAATTAACGACGGAGCCAGGAATCGAACCTGGTATCTAGCGATGCTTTACCGGAGCCTTACTCCACTAGACCACCTAACCGCCTAGCCTTCGCCTAGCCTAGCCTTCGGCGGCTAGGTGGTCTAGTGGAGTAAGGCTCCGGTAAAGCATCGCTAGATACCAGGTTCGATTCCTGGCTCCGTCGTTAATTTTTCGAATTTACCAGTTTTTCAAAATTATATGTTTCAACAATGAAAAAGGCCTCGTGATTAATATTAATATTGATAATGCATATCCGCATTTCAATATTAGACGGTCATTGACTGTCTTACGGGCTTCGCATCAGAAGCGTAAGATTCCAAAATGTAAACACACTTACAGACATTCTTACAGTTGTGCTCGAAGAGGAAGAACACTTTATATATTCACTTCCGAATATTTCAAAGTACAATCGTAAGTACATACAGAGCAAAACTGGATACCTGTTACTAATTTGTTATTTTAAATATGCGCAAAACATATTAGGCCCCGTACGAATATTTTTCATTATGGTAGGTACATACAATTGTATTTATAACATTTCTCAAATTCGTTTCATCCATTTTATTTCGATTGAACAATTTATTGATTAGTTGTATGAATACTTTTATCAACTGGGTATTCAAAATATTTCAAATTAGGTACATGCAATAATACCGAAAATTGTATTATCTTGCCGTCCGAAGAAGAAGAAATGAAATACAGCAAATGACACCGGATTATAATATCTCTGATAAACTCATGTAGTTTCTACGATGGTTGGTAGTGCGGGAACCTAGTAAATTCCGTGCAAATCCTTTCCAAAACTGGTTCGAAAGAGCTCAGCACAGAGAAAGAAATGGGAATAACATACGTCGGACCGAGGTTAAAGCAAGGTGATATATTCTTTTAGTATCATATTTTCAAAGTGACTCGAAGTCTGCTGTATGAGAAATATTGGCTAACAGCATTGCGAAGCCAAGCTATACTGCTTAGGTTCTTCACTATTTTCTCCATGCGTTTCTTTGGATCCTTCACACATCCGAATCGCCGATTCGTACTTATTGGCAGATGGCAAACCCGTTAGTTCAGCTTGTAAAACTCTAGCTGGTTGAACAAATTCTCCTTCTGTTCCTTCGTTAACACTAAAATTTGCTGGTTCCGCAAATTATCTTATTTCGTGTTGTTATAATTAGTAGCTGAAACTGCTGTATGTATGCAAATCTTCGGAATTATGTATTACATGAAAGTTTTAATTATCATGATGGAGACTAACGCGTCATACGTTTCCCAACAACATTCATTTGGTTGATTTCGCGCATACTCTCACTTCTCTAGATAACATTATTGTCGGATCGAATAAGCAGGTAATATGTTCTGGGCAGGCGAAATGATAATACACCGTGTTTTAATGACGTTTTAGACACAGTAAGTTGAAGCACGGACGAAGAATGCGTTTCAATCTTTCGATTCGATTCCGGCTCAGAGTCTTCCTCTTTATCTGTTGCTTATGATCCTACCTAGCATTTCCATGGAATGTTCCGAAACATTTACAACTGAGCTGGAAATACGCAGGACCAGTGTTACTCACGTAGTTCGCAATCAGCTGAGAACGGGATAAAGATATAGGTCTAGGAATCAATTAGAAGAAATTTTTAATTTTGATATTTGAAATCTCATTTAATGTTTCAAGTCCCGAAAGAACGATGTTAAAAATGTTTGTTACTCAGTTGAGCACACATTGCTCCAAAGTGAAATACATGACACCGTAGAAACTCGACGTTCTATGTATATGAAATAGATTCTTCGGGATTTTGATCGTAGCGATGCTACGAAGCTTGACTAATTTCAACCAAAGAGCGACGTCAGTCCTTCCCACAGATCTTCGACGGTTGAAGTTACTATATTGGTTGAAGAATCGTAAGTGGTGCCCTGAACTCCTCGACCGTAAGGTGTGTCCGAGTTAGTTTGGAAATAGTATTTACCACTCCTAGAACAGGAGAAACATAAATTAATCGTAACCCACGCTTTTTCACGAAACCACCATGCAAGCTTTACGTACGCGGTTGTCGGAGTCGCGTAACCCATTACTGCTACTTCGTTCGAATCGCATGAACCTTTCTTGAACTTCCGATACGAATCGCATGTTTGGCCAACGTAAGCAGACTCATTCCGTACGGACTCAGCGTAGTAGAAACAAGCTCTAAGGTGACTACAGATATCTGTAAAAACAATGAAGCGATGATAATGTACGGTGAGGAGTGAAAATCTTCCGAACGTTAACGGAAAATACAAAGACACGCCAACTCACGTCCTGCTAAACCGCATCCTGGCTGCAAGTTGGTACCACCGTTAGGATAAAAGTCGACGTGTCCCACGTCCGAGTTGAGTCCAATGACGCCGTCGTCCGAATGGATCACTTGTACGAAATCAGCATCGTCGGTATTTATGTGGTCCAGAATCGTGTAGAACAAGGGTCCCGCTGGGTCCAAACCTGGGGTAACAGATCTTGAATAAACAAACGTTCAACGAAATTCTGTTTCCGTTTCCATCCGATTAACGATCCGACTCGCTCGAATGGATGAACCGAGAAGACGCAAGAAATAGAAGAACATTCGGCGCGTCAATTCGATAGGCCTGAGTCTAGTATTAACGTCAGACAGCGCTTACTGACCAATACATATGAGAAGCAGGCCGAAAGCGTGCGAAATGGTAATAAATATAATGCGAAACGGTCATCCGTCGAACATCTTACCCACGATCCGGGGCACTGTGAAGTTCGCGTATCGCCCGGCGTATCCGGAGATTTCGGCACCCATCGAATGGCCGACGAGATGAAGAGACGACGAGTTCAGACCAGCCGCCACCCACTCGTTGAGGATAGTGGCCAGGGTGTAACCGACACCAGGAACGCTACGAGCCGCGTAGACGTAGGCACTGACAGCGATATTCGCCCAGTTCATGTACAGAACGTTGTGTTCCCCCCGTTGGAGGTATGCTGAAATACATCCAGGCTAACAATAAGTCCGAAGAGCTTTGGCGATTCGAACCGAACCTTCCGTTAATCAAAATTCGCCGTTCAACCGTGGTTTTGAAAGATTTTGAAATGGTACAATCAACACCCGATTCCGGCTTTTAAACACGCCGGATTTTGAACCCTCATACGTACCATCGATGATTGCTTTGGTGCTTTGCCAACTCGGAGTACCGTACAAACCATGGGTGTAAACGACAGTCGGCTTGCTGACGTCCATCTGATCGAACAAGCTCAGAGCTTCGGTGGATTCCACTTCCGTGTACGTGTCTACGTCCTCACTTGGAATCAAAGAATACGAAATTCAATAAAAACACAAGCGATTAAACGAGTAATTTAATTAACCATCGTCCGAAGTTAGTCGAGCATCGTAAAATCGAGTAAAATGTGGCCATTAACTGTGAAGATACAATTTTCTTCCGTTTTTTGTAAACAACACAATTAGAAATTAGTCGTTGTAGATTTACATACCCTGTATACAGTCGTACTTTGGTTGCTGCCAATTTCGACGATGATGCCTGGTAAACTGTGAAAATAGAAATTTCAATGGAAAGGATTACACACTCGCATCGTCGCATTGAATTTGACAATATCGTGCGAGAACTGAAACGTTCAGTGTGGGCAAACTTCTTTGATACCAATAAAATTTGTGATACAAATGGGCATTACTAGGAACGGTAATTGAGCAGTGACGTTTCCGAAATATCTAATTTTCACCGCTCGTGGTGTAAAAGTAGAGCCATGGAACAAAAATGGTGAACAACTTACGGCACAGAGTGCACGGTGTGTACGTCGTGTCTGCTGCCATGGCAATTGGCAGCCATAAGAAGAGTAAACCCGCGAATCGTATCATCGTTGAGTTCGAATTGTAAAGACGATGTGACTGACTTCCGCAAGCGTTAATCAACCCTCTTTATATATGTTATTTGTAACGTGGTTATCATTCTCGAGATAAATATCTGAACTTTTCATCCAATACTTAACACTCGTGGATCTTGAGCGAATGATGCAGTGAAGATACCGATTGCCCTAGAGTATGTGACATGTGATTTGGAAATGAGATTTGAAAAATATCAGTCGGACTTTTGTTAAAAAGTTGTTTGAAATTCGCTTATTAAAAACAAAAAATAAAAACAAAAAAAAAATGAGAATCGCTGGCCCTACAGATTGATCTTGAGTACTCTTGTGATAAAGGATAAAGTCTCACGACCAGTCAGAATCATGGGTTCAAATAGATTTTTACTTATCGTGCAAGATTTTCGGAGAAAGATTCGCGTAATTTAATTGCTAACTTAAGCCATCTAACTGCTTTATTATTTTCTCCACCGAGATGAAGAAAGTGATATCAATATCGGATTTAGAAATCAACCAAATCTCAAGTGTCGCGACAAGCTTACGTTGGAATTTAACCGAAGTGCCTGATGCTGAGTAGATCATTGATTTGTTCGGATAAGCAGAATCCATAATTGGACTGATTACAAGCGAATTACGATAATTGAAGTGTTTTTTGTTAATTTAAAAGAATGGTATCCCGAGCGATAGGAACAGTGATTGGTTTTAATGATTTACGCTGTTTAGCGGCAAAACAATTTTTACCTGATTCGCGTGCACACGCGGGCAAGAGTTCATCATTTTCAACGATCGAACTGTCCATTACGTCGAATGATGAAAACTCCGAATGGTCAAAATTCTGGAATGTCAAAATTCCAAATGGTCGCAGCTCGCGAATAATCAACGCCGTCGATAAGAACACAATTAAATAGCAGAAAAATTGGACGAGTTTTTCTGTTACCCTGCCAGATCAGCCACGCATCGAAAACAATTTTACCCATCCAAATGAAGTTTCGTCTGTTTTTAAAACGTGCTCGAAGCAATGATCAGCCTGAGAAAATTAGTTATTCATCATTTACATACCCTGTGCACAACCTGACTTTGATAGCCGTTAATCCCAAGTTCGATGCCATGTAAACTGTAAGAATTGAACATTGAAGCGTATTGTCGTTCGTATTGGATTTAAAAATATGTAGTATACGAGTATAACAAACAAAAGCAGTGAAGCGTCGATGATTTTCTATAATACAGATGAAATATTTATCGCAAAATCTACTCCAAATCATGAAATTTTTACTCTGTGGTATTATGCAGCAATTTTCTATAAAGAAGAAATAAACTGTGAATAACTTGCTGCTCTCGTTGTAGTGTTCGCATGTCAGATTTTTTGTTGTGGCAAATGGTAAACATAAAAAGTCTAGAATAATAAATCGCATCATCGTGTCACATATTCTCTTTCCCGTAGTCAACGTTCTAGACTGCTTAATGCCTAAGAAGCAAATTGATGTCTATTCGGTAAATAAAAAGTACAAGTAAGGAGAATCCACATTATTGACATAAATGAAAAAGAGAGAAGTTATTTGTTACAAGAATCAATCGTTACTCGCTTTTAGTGTTAGAAATAAAAAACAAAATTCAAACAGAAATTTAAATTCCAAAGTATCAGTCCATTCAGATATTCGACCTAATCATAGTTCGGTAAATCGAGTCAGTAACGAAGTGTTGCGACGGTTGTAAGTAATTTAATTTGAATTGAACAAATAAAGTAATTCATCCAACTCTTGAGATATTATAAAAAGCGAAACAAGAATTGATAATTAGAAGTATTGAAGTGTCAAAATATGGGTGAAAAATAATTATTGTTATGAACTGAAACTAAGCGAAGTGACTTATTGTTAGTTCAAGACCTGCAAGAGAGTATTTCCTGGAACCGTCTCTCCTCGTGGGATGGGATAGTCCAATAAGTCAGACCGATGTTCATTTCTATAATATTTTGTTATTATTATTTGAATGTACAATTCAAGTACGAGTGTCTATGGAGGCGAAAATTGGCCAAAGATACTCTCGAATCAAAAAGCAGACATGGTGTCTACATTTCCAGACGTATAACTGTCCTATCGTCATGTTGATCACCCAGGATGACGAGTTGACTCTGATACTATTTATACCGACGAACGATGTACCAAAAAATGTTATTAAAGAGTTTCATTCTTCATACGTGGCACCGCTGATTTGAAGAGTGAAGATTCCACGCCTGAAAGATGAAAACACCGACAACGACTCGACCCGGTAGAGCCAGGACCTCGTCTGACTGCAGACCGTTGAAAACAGGATATGAAACGATGCCACTCAATGGCCAAGAAGGACAAAACGTGGGAACGGACACGAAAGAATCGGAAGCCTGATGTCGTACATTCACCGTGTTTGAAGAGCCCTCGCAGCCTGGTCGAGGAGCGGCGCCATGATGAGGGAAGAAGTCGGCGTGTCCTGCGGGGTAATAAATCACGAAGAAGTCGTTGGCGGTGTGAAAAACGTCGACGAAAGCAGCGTCGCTGGGCCTCAAGCGCTGGGTTCCGGCCTCGGGAAATCTGAGAGAAGCACCGTCCAAACCCGAAAGAATCGAGATGCACATCTTAACCTGATTTGAGAGCAAGTGGAAAAACTCTTCTGTCTCGTTATCGCGATGCCCTTCGAGTTTCTTCCTTGCCTGTGATTCTTGGCACGGTGAAATTCACGTTCCTCCCGATGCAACCGGCCAATTGAACTCCGATCGAGTGGCCGACTATGTGCAGAGTTCTCGAGTCCAGACCAGCCTTGACCAGGAGTTGCACGATGTTGGACATCACGTAGCAGACGCTTTCGAAGCTCGTATAAAATTAGATGTAGGTGTTTTCGGTCACTCTCGAATAGTCGATTACAAGCACGTATGGTCACCGCATGTCGCCTACTATGTAAAGTTTCACACAAGTTTCCCCGATCGTTTCAAACTTCTACGTTTCTACGTCTTCTCTGTCACAGAAGATTCAGCGAAATCGTTTGATGGCTTGGATTCTCGCCGTTTATCACCGTCCGTACGCTCGTGTTTTCGGGACTCTCTATCCACCCGTGAATGTAGATGACGGTTGGTTTGTAGGAATGGATTTTGTCCGCCAGGACCGAAGCGTCGCCAGCTAAAGCGCTGCTGTAATCCTCACTATCGTTCCTGAGATCATTCGAAAACATTTCGTTGCATCGACGGTTACTCTGAGAGTTTGAAAACTCGGCGTCGTTCTTATATATTCTTCGAAATAGTCGAAATATTCTTCAGTACGCTGGTATTCGCTCGGTTGGCTGTATGAGGACGACAATTGACTTTACGAACGATTCGATTCTGCAAATGACGAACAAAACTCGGACCCGATTGGTCTGTTGAAATTAGTTTAAGGCATAATGGCAGATGGTTTCTAAATTGAATTTTGAACCAATCAAGTCGATTGGTTAGAATCTGAATTCCCGAATTTGAATATCGATGCAGAAGTATTGTTTGAAAGTAATCTACTTACTGCAGGTGTCGCATTATATTTCGTCTGAACTCGCTACGCTAACGAGGGTGATCCCAAAGACCAAAATATGCGTAAAGAATTTTATCATCGCTGCTTGCTCACTCCACCTCAGCACATAACAGATACTACTTGAATTGTAGAATTTTTAGCCGAACGTGGCAGAACTCTTTCGTTGTTTATGTGATTTTATAGATGTGCCAATGTGCGAGCAATGTGAGTTACGTTAAAAGTTATTTTCCTGTCAGACATCGTAATTTCATCAATTGTAAGTTAGTGACACGAAGTGATCTCACGGAATTCACTATATCTATATGTATGATAAAAGCCCCCAGAGGACGCTCGCGTCGCGATGCTCTCGCTCCGGTTCTCCACAAACCGGCCGCCGAATCAGAAAATCTCCAACGCTGATCGGGAGCGGACGTGCCGTGCAAATCCTCATTCTCCATTCTGAAACCAATGTTCCGTGTGATCGCACAGTCGACTCTCGCCCTTCTCTTTGTAAACATATTACCCACCCGCAAGAAAAATAAGTATGGTAGAAACAAAATGAACAGATGAATTACGACACGTGTCGTATACGAGTATATATCAACTTCATTTTTGACATTATCTGTCGTGTCCAGCCATTTTTAAATTTCTTTATTCATCGTCGTCTTCAAAATTCATGTCATTATTGTTAGCACAGCTGATAAAATGCGGGCAAAAACGACCCGCTAGCAATCGTCCGCGCGATTCGATATTGTTCACCTGTTTCACTGCGCGTAGTTTTATCTACGTATATTCTGTGTCAAATACGTACTTTATACATCATGCTACACGTAACTAAAGGGTTATCTTTGATACCGCAGGTATTTATCGAGTACCTGCAATTTCGCCCACACAACTTTTGCAACCGTCTTCCAAATTCTCTTCAACGACATTCGAACTGTTACATAAATCAAGATTCGAAATCAATCGAATCACGCGCAGTCCTATTGCCCAAAGTTTATGGAATTTGAAAACATTCAGAATCAGTCACGCCATCGTGAAAGTTCTTACGTCTTTTATAAGAATGAAAGAAAGTTCAGTACAACATTGTGATTTATGAAATTCAAGTGTCTCATATTTTGGAAATAAGTTTTTGCCGACTCGTTAAATTTGTAACGCTTCTCGAGTACAATTTCGCTTCATCGTAAAATATTTGTCGGCAATATAGATCACGTCGAACTGCGTGTAAAGAATTGTACATGCAATGATTTTTTACTCGTTCAATCAATTATCGATCAATCAAGCTTATCACTTTGCATTAGATTACTTTATTACATATCTGTAGGTACCACCTACGATGTACAGTCAAAATTTCCACGAATGTATAACAGATGTATTACATAGATTAGCAGAGGAAAAAAACACATACATTTTTTAGTGGCCTTTGTTACTCTACGGATTTCTATAATTGAAAATACACGATTTACAATTAAAGTCAAAAGTGTACGAGATTGGCTTCGCGTGTTATGGTATTGAGATATGTCTAGAAGTGCCAATAATAATCCACATTTTTTTTTCGTATATTCACTGAAAGGCCGATTTTGCTCCCTGTAGTGGAAAGAGAAATAATTAGGACAGGTGGGATTTTCACATTATGCCAGATTACTGCTGGTCTCTGCAAAGAAATTACTCTCAAGAATCGTACAGAATAAAGTTTTATTGCGAAGCGATTCACTCAAGTGTAATATATTTATTATCGTTTTTCACTTTCATGTAAGTAATTTAGATACTAAAATCAACTACTTGACGGTATTTTTCAACGAACTTTTCATGTTCAAGAATGACATCAAATTTTTTTCATAAATACTGCTTTCTACAGTGTAATATGAAAATGGCGATTGTTTAATGAACTACGGCCTATCTTGTAAAAACATTCGTAGTATCGTATTCATCAGCATAAAATCATTCTGGAACCACTCTCGCATCAAGGGCAACAAGGTCACTATTGAGCAATGTCATATAACACAAGTTCAATCAACGAGAAAGTTTATTTTCAAAAGAACGGAAAAGAAAAAATAAACATGCCCCTTGGAGCAAGCATAGAAAATCTTTAGCCAGATGTTCTTTTGGTTGCACTTTCGGATGACGCTGGTGAATGAAAATATAACTCTCTGGAAATCCGCCTTTCGTGTTTGATTCATTCTGCTCTCGAAACGAGCGTATTGAAATTATTTGCCAAGCCAATTGATGATTTCCTTGAATTTCCCTGAAAAATTGTCATTGAGACGATGACAAGTCTTTTGAAATTCTTAGTTTCTTCTGAAGTCAGCTGAAATCCTTTCACATCGTTACTCAGAATTACCGATAATAAATTTCACGGATGAGGTAAAGATTCTTCGTGATCTATTCTTTACCGGAAATTTTTAAATTTCATAAATAGACACTTGACAATTATAGAAAAAAGCTAATCACACTCTTTGTTTGTTCAGGGTTTAAAAGTGACCAACTGATTGAACACGGAATCGATTTCACACACCGCATGTTGCGTATCGAACAAAGAAACCAACAATAAATAGAGCATATTTTTATTTTTTAGATTAAACAACAATTCGCGAAAATACAGCAAGTTTAAAATTACTGTAATATGAGATGACCTATTCTAACTTATATCTATCGAAAAAATTATATTAGTGCCCTATTATGACATAGATAAGTTACAATCAGGATGACAAGGAAATTCTGCAACTGTTTTGGACCGATTGATACAAAGGTATCAACCTAAATTGTGAGCGCCGATCTTATTGGACCTTGGTGCCGTTGCTCAATTATTCGTTGTGCGCAATGACTGCCTTCGAACTTCCGAGTACCCGTCAGAAATCGATCCGACCACAGTCTCATCCGATCGGTGTGGAAGGAATCCCGGATCACAAAGACTATACAGTCGCTTGGTACCTGGTGCCACTTAATCCTTGGCCGTAAGGTGTCGAAGCCCCAGTTTGAAGGTAGTAGTTTCCACTTCTGAAAAGTGATGGTACGGTATTTAATCCGAGGGTAGCAATTATTCCCAGACTAACTGCTTCTCTGGCACGGTTCAAAGTGTCGTAAACTCACGCGTTGCCGCTTGTCCCGTATCCCATTAATGCCGTTTTCCCAGAGGCACATTAACCGTCCATGAAGTTGAAGTCCGAATCACAGCTGATTCCAATGAATGCAGTTTCGTGACGGACCGATTCCACGTAGTAGTGAAGACAGACCTGAAGTGGCTGCATATATTTGTCGAAAGAAGAAAAAATACGAATACGTAGATGCTTCGGTGTTGCAACCCACTGAGTTTTAAACGAAAATAATCCAAACTTGAAGAAAGAGTTTCCGGTACAAATCAAACGCATTACTTGGACTAACCCGCCGTTACGCAGCCTGGCTGAGGGCTGCCTCCTCCGTTCGCGTAAAAGTTGGCATCTCCTGTACTGTATAGAATACCTAGAACACCTTTATTCGAATGGATCACGTCCACGAATCCGGCGTCGGCTGAGTTCAGGTGATTATCAGTCAACGTGAATCCCGGGCCGGCAGGGTCCAAGTCTGGAACGAGATTATGGACGTTATACTCCATCACGGTAGAGCTGTGAAATTCGTGAAAACGCAATTCTCATCGTCTGTTATTCTGGGGATCGTGAAATTCACGTTCCTTCCAGTAACCCCGCCGATTTGATCTCCGAGTGAATGTCCGATCAAGTGTATCTTCGACGCGTGCACCAAACGTGCGTCCATCAGCTTATTCGGGTGGCAGCCATGAACTTTCCAACACCAGTTACACTGTTACTGGCATATATGTATGTAATCTATCTTAGAGATGTTACTCCGGTCCGACATTATTACATTTCGGTCATCGCGATCTTCTCGCTGGAGATATGCTGAAAAAAGCGTGAAAGAATTTTGAATATGCAGGTTGATTCAGAGGTTGCTATTGATCCCTACCGTTCACAACGGCGTCGGCACTCGCTAGATTTAGGTATATCCCAAGCAGACAAAAATGTATACAACCAGCTTCTTGTCGACCGTAAAATAGTCCTTCAGATCCAAAACATCGACGATCATCACGGATTTGTAGTCATCGGCTGTTTTACTACGATAAATAGTTGGAGAAAAAATTAATTCAAAGTCTACGAGTATAGTACCTCTCGGTTTTCTGGTCTGTTGACGACCCTCTCAATCAGTATCGATGACGTACTTGACGGAAACACTGATACTTAGTATAAAATCGCAATCGGATCCTGTCTAAATCTTCATCCGAGGCTTCGTATGCTGCAAAACGAGGTTGACAATTAACAAATTGAATTTACAGTAACAGCTGCACAGAATGAGCGATTTGAATTTTTCATTTTTTACTGATCGCAAAGAGACCAACTTAGCGATTCAATTGCTTTTGCAAAACAGAATGCAGAGATATGTATAGAAACGTTATTAACTCACGGGCTGCGATGGCGAACTAAAGCCAAAGCCATAAAACAGCCGCGAATCGCATGGTCGTTATTCAAAAGATTTCCTGACGTGTTTGCGATCGAACTTCAAAAACAACTAAGTAATTCTCTATACGGAGGGTAAGATCTCGTGTATTAGCGTATCCTTACAATGAATATTCTTTTATCGAGTTTTGCCTTTATATATACCAATGCCTCCATCCTCCAGTCTTTTTCGAATTAGATCAGACATGTTATTATATAATTTCACCCAATCGATAGAGTTCTTTCATTTCTTTTCATTTATTTATTACTTATTATTATCTACACGAGTTTTTCAAATATAAACGCAAGGAGACGTTTGATTGAATTACGAGTCGTGTGTTCGACTTTCATTTTGAGAACCATTAAAACACTCATCTTCATATACAGTAGGATTATTTATTTGTATTGTTTTTTACTTAACGTAAAAAATCAAGTCTTAATACATACAGCCGGATATGTCCGCATATGATTTTGTATATTACGGTGAAATATTTTCTAATACAGAAGTGTATATCAATATCAGGGTATATATGTCGAATTGTTCATATCAGGTCATATAAAGTCACCCCTGGTGAAAAGAAACTCTCTTTTGTCATGTTCTAATTGATCAAGAATAAAAAAAATTCGACTGCGTAAAAAATTTCTATTTTCTATAATTTTAACTTTCAAAAATCAATTCCATCTTCCAATTGCAGTTTTACAGAAAAATTGCTCCTTTTCTTTTATTTAGATGAAAAATTCGATTTTTTTGTTGCATATTATACATCAGATACAGATTCTCCGTGATATTTTTTTCATCAGACGCCTTTTATTCTTATAAGTAGTGAACGGATAAAAGTAGATGCAGAAAAATTCTAATTACGTGCTTCAATCGTCCGCGCTTTGCAATTGGACTGAAATTGATTGAACACAGAATAAACTCAAAACGCTGAACTTTTCATTTCCCCTCGGAAACAACAGATACGTGTAAAGCTGTTATGTGAGACTTAGGACAGGTGATAAGATTGTGCAATATCAGTTTATTGGATTCTCAAGCCGCTATAAATGACATTTGATACTTTCCGACAGCAATCGGAGTTGAAAAGTGTCGATACATATCCAATCCTCCAGCCTCGTTCTTCGATCAGCGCATAACTCACGCAACATACCAATCATTCTATGCCAGATCTCACAACCTGTGATCCTGCCTATTTTCGATTCTATCTTCATTTGTCACACGATCAACGTCGCCCTAAAAACTGTTTTTCGAAATGAACTATGCAATGCATCTGAAACGGGTCCGCTTTCGTAAAAATTTTACCGTTCAATCTAGTATGAAAAACGCGAATATTTTAAGGTTTTATTTGGAATATGATTCCTGTTTCTACTATCATTTCGTAGAAAAGACCTCGCAGAATCTTCATGGAAGTTGGTTCCCGGTCAAATTGGCTGGATACTTTTTGAGATAAATCAAATAATTCGTTACAAAACAATGGTTTCAATTTTTTTCAAAACATCTCATGTGTTTTTCACGTGAGTTCGATCATCTAAAATAATAAGCGTGAAATCAAAAGCTGGGTGATTTTGCGTGGGATTCCCTATATATTTGAATGCATCACTATTACGTCATAAAAATTTCATCAATCGTCGCCTCTCGATATCCATTTTTCCACCCCTTCTTATAATTAACTAAATTTAAGTCAGTTTGCCTTATCAGAAAAAATGACGCGAGTAGATATTTCTTTCTTATAATTACCGTTTCTCGACTAGTCGTCACAGCTTGCTTGTAAATGTGTCATGTATACCGAATTATCTTCATCATCATCGTCCTTGTCCGAATTCTACTAATGTCAGTTAAACGCGGTAAATTTATCTTACTCTCTTTTTCATTTCACTATTCATGTCCCGATTGTTTTCCCAGCTGTCAAATACACGGCTGCGTTTACTTGCAAATGTCATTGAAAGATAGGATAACGATCATCCGCCTCACTGGATATCGTCCATCTGTTTCATCTACGCGTAACTTTATTTGGCAATATTTTTCATCGAATGTGTATACATTGTTGGTTGCGTGACACGCGATCGATCACACTTGAGAGTAGTCAAAGGGTTGATCGAAATTAACTTGTACATAATGCATTTGCGGCCTGTGCTTATTTTTCCCCAAAGATCCGATCATGCTGTTGAAAATTATATTACTATTTTTATCATACTAACCGAAGAGAAATCGGTACAATATTCCGGCCAATCACATTTAAGGACGTTGAGAATTTGAGTTAAATTTATGGTTGAATCCTGCATGAATTTAGAACGTGGTTAACTTCTTTAAGTGTAATTGGAATAGGTTCTTAGTTCCGTCTAAGGTCAGGTGAAGCCTTTTCACATTCTTACATACTCAGAATTATCGAGTACAAATTTTACGGATAAGGTCACGATTCTTCATAATCTATTTTTTAACAGGAATTCAAATTCTTATGAGTGGAGAATCGATGGGCATGGAAAAAGTTAATGACGTACTTCGGTTTGAGAATGAACGTTTAGTCGAATACAGAATAGATTTTGCATACTGAATGTTGGCCGGAAAGTATCGTTTGAATAAGCAGCTTTGTTCACGTACCGGAAGCCCGTAACTTTCTTATAATTTACATTATAAATCAAAAGTCACTTGTAACTGTGGAATGAGAAACATGATAGGCGACAAGCTTTTGCAATATCAGTTTATTGAATTCTCAAGGCGCTACAAATATCTGTTGAAGCCTCCCGGCAACAGTCGGCGGAAGTTGAAAAGTATCGATATATCCAGGCACGTGACATCATCTTTCGATCTCTTCATCCTAATCGAGTCAAGACGACGAGGTAACCATGCGACTATTTTATAGACCGATAGACTTTACGAAATCCAGTTGTCGATAGAGCTACCGTAAGGACCACGAATTCTCGAAATGGTATAACCGTGAAATCTCGGTTGAGCTGAATTTCCGCGCATGCCAATTTTTATGTCTCACAAATTGCAGCTAAATCGAAATTTGGGTCACCCAATCGCGTATATACAAGTGGCGGAATTGAATATGTACATTACACATCACATGATTGTGACACAAGAGTTCTCCATTAACAATGTTTAAACACAATGTAGAAGAACCGAAGTATTGATTTAAACCAACTTATACACAGGTGCATATTTCTAACCCACGCTTTCTTCCAAAATAAATTTCTGCAGTTGTTTTCCAAATTCTTTCATAAAACAAGGTTTAATATTTCAAATATCTAATAAAGAAATTATTTATTCTTAGTGCCGCAAATTCATGAACTTTCGATTAATATGGAGTCAGTGAGTTTGTTGGAAATTGTTTCTCTTTTTATCCAAACGGAAAAAAGTTCGGTACAATATCGCAAACAAGCAGATTTGTGTACCTTCGTTCTTATTTGTACGTTTTATCGAATTCATAAATTTAGAGCATATTTGTCTTCTTCAAATGGAATCTCGCTGGCAGCTTACACCCAGTTAATAATGACTTCGTGAAATATTGATTACCAAATTCTGTGATGTAAAAAGTAGCACAATGCAGTAACTGATCAAATCGTTCAATCAATCGCCTCACCGACGTCTAAATAGTAACTAGTTAAGTATGAAAAGCTTTTTCCGGAATTAGTTCGTTGCGTTTTAAAACTTTTCAGTTAATTGAACACGAAAAATAGATTGTGTATACTGAATATTAGTCGGAAAGCACCAATCGAATTAACAGCTTTGTTTACGCTCCGTAAGCGTGGCGCTCCTCTATGATCCATGCTGAAAACAGGAATAACGGGTATAATTTTGGTAGCAAAGTATAAAATGTGACGAAATTGTGCGACATCAATTTATTGAATTATCAAGGCGCGTCAAATATCAATTAAAACCTTCCGACAGCAGTCAATAAAAGTTGAAAAGTATGAACATATTTAGGCATCCCACTTCATCATTCGATCCATTCTTCTCAATCGAGTCAGTAACGAATCATTGCTGGTCAAAGGGATCCTTAAATCAAGATTGCAGGTGTGGTGGGTTCATTTCTTAAAATCAAACTGCTCTATTGCGATACCGATAAACCAGGATGTCGAGGTAACTCTGCGACTATTTTAGACCGGTGGAAGGTGTCGTCTCCAATCGTGATCCCCGGTCTTATCAAATAATCTTACGCCTCATAAGTGGCACCGCTGATTCCACGACCGTACGGCGATGCACTGTTGGTTTGAAGAGTGAATGTTCCACGCCTGAAAGATGAAACGGTATTTAATCAAGGACTTCCTCAACCTTTCCCCGGCAAGTGTTAAGTTTGTTGAACTCACGCCGTGGTTGGTGTCTCGTACCCCATCACCACTGTCGCGTTAGAGCTGCATAAACCTGCCTCAAATTCTTCGTACGAATCGCAAGCCCGTCCGTAAAACGCATCCGTGTTGCGCAACGACTCGCCGTAGAAAGAACATGATCTTTGGTGGCTGCAGACTACTGCGAATGAAAATACAAAAGATGGGACAAGCGATTGCAGTGATCTTTCTCACCACCTTCAACGCTGCTGCATCTTACTGTAGAAACGAACTAATACGGTGGCTGTGTTTCTTTCTCTTTGTTTTAACCAAGTTCAGTTTTTCGGATCAACGATTCTTGCACCGTCGTATTTTCAACTACGTGGTAAATTCGGCAACAAGAGCGTCACTCGGAATACTTTCTTACTTTCGGTGATTCGTGCCGTGGCTCCACCTTCGGTAAGTTCGCATCCTGGCTGAGGACTCTCTCCGCGATTTGGAAAGAAGTCAACGTGTCCAGCGGGGTAGGTAATACCAAATATACCAGCCTCGGTGTGAATCACGAGGACGAACTCGGCGTCGGTCTTTCGAAGACTGTGAACTTCGGTCTCCGAAAACCTGGGATAGGCAGCGTCCAGAGCTGAAGGAATTTCGATGTTTTTTTAAACGACGTTTTAGGGGAGGCGAGATGGTTTTCGCTATTTAATTACAACAATTCTCGCCGTTTCCTTGCCTACAATTTTCGGCACTACGAAATTCACGTTCCTTCCGATGTTTCCAGCTATCTGAGCTCCGTAAGAGTGACCGACGATGTGCAGAGTCGTCGGGATCAGTCCGCCGTCCACCAGTTGGTTCAGGGTCCTGATTAGCTGGTAGAGGATGCCTTCGAAGCTTCGGAAAGCAAAAGCCCAAGACATTGCGGCAATGTCTCCGTAATCCACTGCCAGCACATTGTGGTCGCCCCTTTCCGCGTATGCTGAAACGAATTTCGTCAATCTCAATTCCTACAACGTGCATGTTCAGTGAAGCCTTCGGAACAGCTTGTTCGATTTTTTATTTTCTATCGCGTTCTGCTCTTTTTTACATTTCGGAAATACACCTAAATCACACGATATTGGGTTGCATTCTTACCACCTATCACCGCCACCGACGATGTGTTGTCAGGATTTTCGGTCCATGCATGGATATAGAGGACAGTTGGCTTGCTGGAATCTATCGAGTCCAACAGATCCGTCGCCTCGCCAATCAGAATGCTCGTATAGTCATCAGTAGTATTGCTGGAGTAATTGGAGAACATGTCATATCCGTATCCTACTTCAAGTCTTATCGTAACTATTACAGGTTAATGGAAAAAAAAATTGAAAAAGTTATTAGGTGTTACTTGGGTCGGTAATGTACAATGAAAATAAGGTACAAGGAAAAATTATATCTGTTTCAGTTTCAACTTTTGTCACCGTCTTTAAAATGAAAAACTGTCAAAACAGCAAAAACAGTACGTAGCACTTACCCCGTATATAAACGAAGCGTTATATTTCTCAGCATGCTGGTATTCGCCCGATCAACTGCGGGGAAACAATTTAGATAACGAAAGATTGATTTACTGATTGTGAGAGGTAAGGTAGAAAATCTGATTCTAACGATTTTAGCTTTGTCAAAATAATAGAATGTACACTGGCACATTTTTTTTCACCATCAATGATTATTATACGTGAAATTCGAAGGATCCAATGGTTACACGGTTCTCAAATATAATGAGGAATTTTGATGCAAACACTTAATTCAAGAACAATCTACTTACTGCACGAATCGCAAGATGTGTAAGTCAACTTGGTCTCGTCAGCTAGGGCCAAACCGAAGAATAGGAAATACGTCGCGAGTCGCATCGTAATGTCGTCTGTAAATCCGACCGATCGTTACCGTCTGCAATCTGTGACTGTACCTAAATGAAGGTTCTCGAAAATCAGTTGTCATCTTTAAATATCAATTTTTCCACTCTTTCTTGATGAAATTCGACGCACGCCGCCTAATAAATTGCAGTAACACGTGTGTACATATATGCCCGAGATGCGAATGTTTGTACTTGTCACGTAACGTTTGTCGAATCATCATAATCATCATGGTCCTCACTCGAATTTAGTCTCAGATTTTTGTTTTCTCTTCTCCGTTTGTTTTCAGCACTCGAATTCTGCGAATTTTCCCATCGCTTTTTTCTACTTTACAAACATGTCAACTTCGTTTGCCCAACTGTGGAATGTAGCGCCACGTTGGCCGTAGAAGTGATTAAAAAATCCGACATCATTTATCTTCGCCATCGACTATTGTCATTCTGTTTTATCTGCATACGCGCACTTCTTTTTAGGTATATTATTTGTTTAACACATACATTATGCGTCACGTTACGCTTGATCGAGTTCGTCTTCCTTAATTCGAATGTCCGATCATAATCGTAAAGAACGAAAATATTCGTTCAAGCTGATTTATACACATTCCATTATTCTCATTGGGCACATTTCATCCTTGTGTGATCTATATTACATTCTTAGCTAATCAATCCAAGTGGTCAAAATTTGGCACTTACGCTGTGTAAACACGCAATGTGATGTTTTCCAGTTGGCTGTTATTCGCTCGATCACCTGCAGGGAGTCAGTTTAGTTAATGACCGATGAAATAGTAAATTAGGTAGGAAAATGAGATCCCAATTCCACCTTATTGAAATGACCGAATTGATTTTACTATACTATATACGGTATGTTTAATAATACGCTGATTACACTGTCAAATTTGAATGATGCAAAGTTTTCGCAGATTTATATTCCACTGTCGCAAAAATTAGTTGTTCAAAATTTGATCATAATAGAAGTAACCAACTGCAGGCATCGCAATAAGATGTGACCCGAGTATTTGAATTTTCGACACGAAAATCGAAAATTTTTACTTACAACGTGATGCAATATCATCGCTTTCGTCTTCATCGTGACTCGATGTTTTGGGAGAAATGAGAACCTTTCTTCCAGCAACTGTGGAACAGATGTTTATATAATATTTCGCATATTTGCGCATCGCATACACTGAGAGAAAAGAGTTGTTGAATCAGTTAAATATGCAGCAGCGAAATGGATACTCGGTTGTGTGAATTCAAGATCTGTAGGTTTAACAAAATGTTGAGTTGGACTTTTTAAATCAATTCGACATTTTATTTACGTTTTTTTTTTTACCAATAGCAGGAAGCGTCTTCGTGTGTAAAAATTATACGAATGAACAGGATTGTTGAGAAAATGTCACTTTATCTCAATGTACAATTGCGCAATCACACGTCTATCACGTAATCGACACGTCACGTGAAAATTGTATAATGGGTCACGATCATTATATAGTCTTTCCAATCCGTATTCGTGCTCGACTATTATCCTTACGCATGGTCGTTTCGATTTCGAAACATGACTTTTTCTCAAAGTCGCTTATCTTTTAGCATTTGTTCCAACCACAGCAATCGTTTCTATGCACACACAGATGCATGTATTTGAATATGAAAAACATGGACAATTTTTTTAGTTTTATTTGTTGTCTTTTTTCGCAAATTATCATCAGTTATAAACCTTGTTGCTATTCTGATATTACCCCACGATTAAGGAACCGAGTAGCGATGAACGTCCAGATTTAATGTTTTAGAATTGCTCGAACACGTAAATTGTACGATTTCATACAAATTTCCAGCCAGATGATAAGTGGTCTGATCGAAAGTCTCGGTTCAATCTATTTTAGCTGAAATCCTTTTACAATACTACACAGAATAACCGATTTCACTTTTATACATATTATATATCAGGTCGAGGTTTTATTGATATTTCCTTCGGCAGCAATTTCTAAGTCATGTAAGTTTACATACAAGAGAGCTGATCGTAGACTTGTTTTATCGTAGTCGAGGACAGATCAATTAATTCGACAAAGTATATATTCTGGGTACCGAATGTTGATTATAAAGTGCCGATTGACCTTACCACTTTATTCGCGCGCCTTGTAAGGTGTGCGGCTCTGTTATTCACTATAACAGGAGACAGTTATAACTGTGACCATGGCGTGAGAAATTGTATAAGCGACAAGTTTCCGTAATATCAGTTTATTGGATTCCCAAGGTGCTACAAATATCTGCTGAAACTTTCGAACAGCATTCGGTCGAAGTCGAAAAGTGTCGATTTCAAGAACAACTTGCTTACTGCACAAGTCACAAGGTGTGTAAGTTGAATTGGCGAAATCAATCAGCATCAGGCCGAAAAGTAGAAGACAAGTCGCGAATCGCATCATAATTGCGTCAGGAAATTCGATCGATCGTTACGGTGTTGAAAATCAGAGTCCAAGTGTTCGTCGGTTGCTTGATTTTTTTGAATATCAATCCTTCCTGCTATTATCATTCGACTGGAACAATTTCACCAAATCGATTGCATTTATACAATTACATGTACATATTTTCATCAGAATCGCAAATTTTCACACCTGTATCATCATCATCATTATTCAGTTCGGCGTTTTAGTTCTCTCTGTTTCTTTCCAGCTAAACTCTATTTTCGGAGTGTCCACGTGTGTAACGATTTTTTCTTCTGCCTTGTTTAACCTGCTGTATCATTCATGCCGGTGATTTAAAAATTTGTATACCGCCACATCGGCTGTAGATGCGTTGGCAAAATCTGCCGGCGATCATCCGCGCCATTGAATCGTGTCAAGCTGCATTATTCTCGCAATTTGATAAATTGCTGTTTTGAACACGCGCTTGTAATTTTTTTTCTTATACTTTTTTATATTCTTGTGTGCTGTGGCCGATGTTTTTCCGTCCTGATTGACTTTGGATTGCTACTAAAAAGACTGCCTGTGAATTTATTGATTCAGAACCTCACCGAGAAAAATTTCATTCCAACCATTGAACCACGCAGAAGCTTTTTTCACTTAAGAGTCCCATTTAATCCGTGGATGTAGAGAACAGTTGGCTTTTCTGATAGAATTTTAGTATCAGTTTAGGCTGCGTCACCCACAATTTCGCCGAAACACCGATAATGCAATATCGTGTGAAAAGTATTACGCATTCGATAATTAATTACTCGTCTTATAAATCCATCAATCCTTTGCTTTCGGTACCATAATCTTGTATCTGTACTGTGTAGGCATATTATATTAAAAAATTTCCGTGAGTATAAATTTTGTAAACTGACAATCGATATTAAACCAGATATTTGGAAAAAAAATACCGTCAACACCCACCCGATGCGTATCAACCCACAACAATGCAGTTAACCAGTAAAGTCAAATTGTTACACCTCTTTTTGCTATTCGCGATGATGTCATGAACAAAACCTAAAATGATGCGATGACGTGTTTTCGTGAATAGAAATTGTCAGGAAAGTTTCTGATATTATACGAATCACCTTATTCGTAATATTTGGAACCAAAATTGTTGATGAACCGGATTGTAACTTTGAAAAAAAAAATGTCGTATTCGATAGAAATTTTTTTATCCCCATATCCAACCAATAATCGTTGATCAGCTAATTTTTGCTTAATTATTGGTCATCGAATCACAGCTCAATTCTTCATCTAACTGGAAAAAATCCCAGGCTAGACGGGAAAGTTAAAATTGAGCTGCAGTTTGATTATCATTGCATCGTGATTTCTCCTTTTTTTCGTTCTCAAAGGTGATGAAAAATAAAGGTAGTTATCATACTAAGTTACATAAAATATTAGGCAAATCGTTTATATTTGATTTAATATTCTTGCAATTGTTCAAATTACATTATACGATTGCTAAGTTCGAGGGACATTTTCTCGATTACCATGAAGCCAGCGCTGTGCTCAGAAAATTTTCAAAAGTTGAAATTATCACATTCGTCGAATCGTCGTATATCGTGCCTTTCATTCCTAGACCGTAAGGCGAAGCTGCAGCCGTCTCAAGGTAATACTTGCCCCTTCTAGAAGAAGAGAAACGACATTTGAAAATTCATGGGACCTGAAGTCGGGCTATAAAAGTGTCGCAACAAAAACTTCTATAAAACATAGATTTGAAATTTTTTACTAAAGCTAACTTAGTTGCAACCAAATAAAAACTGTGGTCTACATAGCACAGAAAAAAGTTTCAAAATACCGAATTGCGACTCTATGCATCTAAATATATTGAATATATTTAAAAAATCACGTCATTCTAATATTTCGTCATCGAAAAATTGACACTATATCTCCGATTTTCATACGCAGCATATAGCTTATATTATTCGCAAATAAATTCCCAAGAAATCGTTCCATTGTCAGTTAAATGTTGAATAGCAACAGTAGATACGTTTGACGCTGATTCACGATTTCACTGACTGTAAACTCCAAAAATTGTAAGGATCGAATTTTTTTTCATAGAAACTGACGAGCTGAAGTGGCCATTTGTCGAACACAAATTGTGGGACATTTATTTATGGATTATATACGTTGCTCTTCAATAGGGTTAATATATTGACTTTAATGTGACAATTAGTAGTGGGACAACGTGATTTCAGTGACGTTATTGGAAGAAAGATTTTTACGGTGGAAATTCGGTGATTATATAAATTTCATTATATAAATAAATTTCATCTTATCAGCGTCTGTTGCGGTTTTAGAACCCTTATTTCTTTACGTTTTTGTTCATTGTACGATCACGCAAGTCTGACTTACGTGGTGGACGGTGTGGCGAAGCCCATTACCGATAAACCATTCGAGTTGCATGAACCTATCTTGAAACTCGAACTGTCATCGCAGGCACGGCCAATGAATGCGTCCTCATTTCGCAATGATTCGGCATAGTAGTAACAGGCTCTAAGGTGGCTGCAACCGTCTAGAAAAAAAATCACATCACAGAGAAATGTTGCAATATAGATGGAATCTCGACGAAGAGGAGAGTCTAACATGTTCACATACTTCCTGTCAAACATCCTGGCTGCAGGTGGATACCACTGTTGGGATAAAATTCCACGTGCCCAACTTCGTGGCGCAGTCCAAAGTGTCCGTCATCCGTGTGGATCACTTGGACGAATTCAGCATCGCCTCTGTTCAAACACTCCAAGACGGCGTAAAACATGGGTCCCGCAGGATCCAAGCCTAGCGCAACAGAATTTGAATACCTCATTGTGATCATGGTCTAAAATAATGAAGAAATTTTCCTTGGCTTGGTACGTGCAATGATGCATCGAAAAACCCGAAATGACGTGAAGACGAGGAAATTGTTTGACTCGGCAATGCGCCGAAAACAGATGGAGCATTAATAACAACAGGTTCATACTCATAGATCCGAATAGAAGATAAATACACGAAACCCAGCCTTCGTCAACTTTCGTCTCACCTACGATTCGAGGCAGAGTGAAATTCACGTAACGCCCAGCGTATCCAGCGATTTGGCCTCCCATCGAATGGCCCACAAGGTGGATAGAGGACGAGTTCAAACCAGCTGCCACCCACTCATCGAGAACTTTGGCCAGGGTGTATCCGACACCAGAAACGCTCCGAGCAATATAAATGTACTCATTGCCAGCGATTTCCTTCCAGTTGAGCACCACAACGTTGTGATCCTGACGTTTGATATATGCTGAAAAATATTCAGTATTCGTTCGAGCTATTCTGGTAATCCGAAACTGATATTAGGGTATTTGAAATACGAAGCACAGCTTTAAATTGTGAATATTTTTGGAAGGCCGAACCACCGAACAATTCTTGTATTCGGACACGATGAAATTGCAGTCGTACCCTCGATGATGACTTGGCTGCTTTTCCAATTTGGAGTTCCAAGCATACCGAAAATGTACACGACACTCGGTTTGTTCAAGTCCATTTTGTCTAGCAGGTTCACGGCATCCCCGACCACCACCTCTGTGTACGTATCGAGGTCATTGCTGATGATCGTCCAGAACGAATATCGTTAAAAACCCATGCAACAAACAAGTTTCACGAATTATTTATTCAGCCCACAAACTGGAATGCCAGTGATGATCGCGAACATAAACATGTCGTTAAATTTTCTGTACCCTGTAACCGACGATAGAGACCATTAGAAGTACCTTCAAGACAAGATAAGCTATATCAGAGATTCACGTACCCTGTATATAACCGCACGCTGATGCCTGATAACTTAGCCGTTGTAGCTTGGTAAACTGTAAAATGAAACTCAAACGGTGATTACTGATATCGAATCTCACGACATGTTGAAAGGAATACGAAACCAGGAAAATCTTACTGCAAGCCTTGCAGGGCTCGTAATCTGTTCGTGCTGCCATGGCGAACGGCAGCCCCAAAAACACGAGGTACAAAAATCGCATCGTTCCGTCGTCAAGCTTCGGTTGCTACTGTGGATTCCAACAATCGCAATTTTGCATTATATACGACTCTCACCACATGACGTTTCTTATCTGATCCGCGTGTTCAGGTAAAATGAATAAGCAAAGTCGGTGAAACTACTAAGCGCCACGTAGGTATAGGGCCGAGGAATTATGAGACTAGAATTTTGGTCTCGAATTGGGCACTTTCTGCCTACAAAACTTGAGATGGTAGGGACGTCGGCGATAAATAAAAGATGGGCTTAAATCAGAGAACAAACACCAGAAGAAGTGGAATGTGGAAAACACTCAGCTAGATAAACAATACACTCTTACATTAATTTACGGTTCTTCTACACCTCATTTCACATGCATCATTTTAATTTGAGTTGCAGCATTCCAACCTCGTGACTGGTACTCATTTCTTTATCTCTTATCTATTTGTTCGAACAGGACTTCTGGAAGTAGAAAAATATCAACATCTATCTCGAACCTTTGCTTTCACTTTTTTCAATTCGGGTAATAAGTAAAACATCAAAAATCATCGGGGATACCGGCAAGAAAAAGAGATACTGAAAAACGATCCAAAACACTCGCGTATTTTGCAAGGTAAAAAAAACCTTCGAATCTCGTTTTCCACTCGATTTTCGGTAAACATGAACTATTATAAATTGAATGAAACAACGTGAAAATAACTTGAATGAATAGGGAAAAATCAATTGCATCAGAAACGGAAAAGCCCAAAAGAAAAAAGAACCTAAAGGAAATGAAAACACTTAAAGCGATCTGAGTTTGAGGGCTTTATTATTTATAGTTCATTTTAAAGCACAACAAAACGAATTTAAAATTTTTTATTTGAAATTGATAACAAAATCGCGGTATGGCGCATATAAGTGGCGAACGACCACGTTTTCAATCCAGTGGCGCAGATTAATCGGTCAATTTTCATCCGATTGACTTGAAATTTTCTATCGATTCGTATTCGTGGCTAGATTTTCAAATTTCAATCCCAAAATTTGTTTATACAAATATTTTTAACAATTTTTTGGCCAAAAAATAAATATTTTTGCTTATAATTGTATATATTCAAATTTTATTTTCGTAGATTTTGGCCACGAGCTCGAACCCGAAAATGTAATATTAATTAAAAAAAAAAATTGTTCTATCTGTTACAAGTCGGACAGTGATGTCAAGAGATGCACCATCGCCAAAGCACCCGAGTTCTGAGTCGTTCGTTACTTATATGCGCCATGCAGCCATTTTTTTGTTAATTACAATGAAAAAATTTTAAAACGTTCGTGAAACTATAAATAATAAAGCCCTGGAAGTGAAATTGCTCAAAGTGCTTTCATTTTCTTAAAAAAAAAAAGAATTCCTAAAAATAAGTGCGATTTTACAGCTGTAACCTCCACCCTTAATTCTGACAATGAGAGTACATTCGAAGAAAAATTTAATCAGAATATTCGTTTTCTTAACTAATACCTCTACACATTTTATATCCGTTGAATCTGCTACAGAATTTACCGTTTACGTTGCTGTTGTTTACCTTATTCTAGAATATTACGGTGTGTTTGGCAGTACTTAAATGCTATTCAAAATATCTGCATCCACCTGTGCCATTTTTCTTTCTCGATAAATAGATTTTCCAATTGCATACCCGAACGTTGCGTTACGCATTATCCAATTGCGTTCTTCTCAAAAACAGATCTCTGTGATTGCAGCCCACACTGTGAAAACTTCATTTGTTACAGTAATTAGAAAATTCAGTAAAACAAGTATCGTTAAAAAAACTGTTTGAATATTGTTGGTATTACGTAAGACGAGGTACACGTAACCATTTTGCGCTATTGTCTATCCTTTTTTGCTAATTGCAACGCAAAATCAGTTTGTTCGGTTTACTCTACTTTTTACGTTAAATAAGGCTTTAACATTAGTTTATCGTTACACAAACATTAAATTTTCCCAACAGTTACAAGAAAATATAGTAACAGTGATCATAATGAGAAAGACTAATAACATATTACTAGACTTTCTGGTAACGGCTATATAACTAATTTTCATTTTCTACTTAGAACTATATTTTTCGATTGTGGTAAAAAATGAAAATAGTTAAGGACTGAGCGGTAACTAGAACTAAAAATTTCTGTTAGTGCAAAAAAATGAACTTTGAATTTTGGTTCGAATAAATGCACGCTGAAATGCGTTTAGTCTTTTCTATTTTAAACCTCGTATAGAAATCTAACAATTCCGCTGCTTAGAGTTTAAACTTGAACGTTTCGCAGAAGATTTATCCATTTATTCGTTTGTTTAATCTGCATTTTACAGTTCCTATCAACTATGATTAGTCGACTTTTCTTCTGTCTCAATTATTGCACGATTGCTTTGAAACCTCTTTAAAAAAATTGTATTATATTTCAACGACTGAATGACGCAGAGTCTTTTTTTGATCATGAATTTCGTAAAAGTCATGGATATCGTAAACATTTAGCTCCCTTGAATCGAATTTCACTATCAATTTAGGGTGCCTCGCCGACAATTTCACCAGAACACCCATAACATAACATCGTGTGCAAGGTGTTACTCAATCAATAATTAATTACTCATCTGATAAATCGATCAATCTTTTCCTTTCCGCATGATTATCTTGTAACGTTGCCAATTATAAACTATCAATCAATTTCAGACTAGATATTTGAAAAAATAACTCCAACAACCACCCCATACTGCAAAAAAATATTCTGGTATGAACTTCCCCAGGCCATATTTGGTGTCTACTTTATGCAAATCTAACACAATCGCAAATTGAGAATTTCCTAATTGATCGTGACAACTGTTCTTCAGCAGTCCGTATCGGCCAATTTTGGTCAGTTTTAATACCGCCATTTACATAAACTCACAAGAATGAAATTGACCTGCAAAATCGAATTATTACATCTCTTTCTGCTTTCCGTGATTAGAAAATCAATCAAAGATAGGGGAAAGTGGGGTATGTAAACCATCAAATACATTGGACTTTTCAATAGGAAAGTGTAGGGCGAGAAATTTACTTTCTGTAGAACCTGTAGTAACCTAAACTATAGTTCCAACATACCCTACTTTCTCCTGTAACGTTATGACCACATGTTGTTTTACGTGAATTACTTTGAATTCATTTTGAACTTGCAAAATCGTTCATCAAACTAAATGCAGAGTTGAATTGCAACTTTGAGACGGAAAACGATACACAACCCATCATCGTTGCTCAGTTCGTTGTTGTTTAATTGTGTGTTATCAGCTGGCCGCTGCAATCCACCAACTGGCAAGCCAAGATTTGCACCTGCGGTTTAACTGACCAACGTCGAGTCGTGTATCAACCCGAGCGTATCTGCGCCACGTAATTAGCAGGCAAATTACTCGGTGTCAACTTAACGACATGCTCGTGCAGTGGTTTTATCGGGTTCCCAGCGGTATATCAAATAGTGTGCAAAATCGCACGTATGTGACGGCAAGTTATAGCCGCATTTTAATAAGTACTCCATCGCAGTTTCAGACAGTTTGTACATTCACGAGGGGAATGGGAATGGGAGGAAATTATAATTGTACTAAGTCGATCAGAATCTTCGACAGAGTATTTCTGTTTGATATAATATTTTTGCAACTGTTTAAATTAGACTATGATCGTTGAGTCGAGGGAACAGAAACAGCCTCGACCAAATCTTTGGATGCCGCCACCTCCATCAGACTTTGAATAGTTGATACTAGTAGATTCGACGAATCATCGTACGTTGTACCCTCCACGCCTAGACCGTAGGGGGAAGCAAAGTTCGTCTGAAGGTAAAACTTGCCCCTTCTGGAAAAAAAATGTCATTTAAGAATGCGTAGGACGTACAGTCAGGTGATCAAAGTGTCAACGCAGAAGCCTGATAAGGCACAGGTTTCAAAATTGTCACTGAAATCGTTGTCTTTGGGTGTAGCTAGGAAAATCTACACAATGCAGGAAAAGTTTAAATACACCGGATTTCAACTGTAAATACCTCACTACGTCGACAGCATTAGGAATGTTACATTGTTCTTCCATTTTCTTACCGACAAAATGCACACTGCTTCTCTGATTCTGATGAACAATAGCTCAGTTTTATTTTCAAATAGATTTCCCACAAATTATCCAAGTTGGATTTTGAATAACAGCATTAACTTACTCGTGGAATGATAAATTCATTCTCCGAACAATCAACGAATTTTCAATTGAATTGAATAAACTGTATGCATTTTGCGTAGGATATATAATTGAATAATGGATTTCTCGGACGTTTTCAGAAAAAGTGCGAGTGACATTTGAAATTCAGTACCGCCAACATTTGTTGATGAATCGCAGGAAGATTTTTAGTTAAATTTAAATTAAATCGGTTTCAGTTACACTTTTTGCATCATTATCATGTCACGTCTTTACTCATAGAATGACTTTGTAAGTTTCACTCACGTGGTGGTCGGTGTGGCGTAACCCATTACCGATAAACCATTGAAATTGCATGAACCTATCTTGAATTTCGAATTTGAATCACAGGCGCGACCGATAAATGCGTCCTCATTTCGCACTGATTCGGCATAGAAAAGACAGGATCTGACGTGACTGCAGATATCTAAAAAACAAGCACGTTGCGGTAAGTGTAAAAATATGGATGAAATCCCGACGCGCGGAAATCGATTGGACGGGCTCACATACAAGCTATCAAACATCCAGGCTGTAAGCTGGTACCGCCATTGGGATAAAAGTCGACATGCCCCACTTCCAAGTCCATACCAAGGACTCCCGCATCCGTATGGATAACTTCGACGAATTCAGCATCGCTGGGCTTCAGACGCTCCAAGACGGTATAGAAAAGTGGTCCCGCGGGTTCTAAACCTAGTTCAACAGAATTGATGGAAATCTTTAAGATTGTTTTAAAATGTTGTGTGAAATAATAACACGACTTTTTTTCCATTCGCGAACTCAACGGCACAAAGTAAAAGCCAAAAAGAAGATATGAGAGAAGTACTTGAAAAGGTATTGCACGAAAAGCGGTTAAAGTACTGGTATCAGCTGGTTCATACTCACTGGTCCAGTGAAGGAAGTACAAGTCTGAAATCTAAATAGAAGACAAATACACGAAACGTGTCCGTATCTACTTTCGTCTCACCTACGATTCGAGGCAGAGTGAAATTCACGTATCGTCCAGCATACCCACAGACGTGGGCTCCCAACGAATGGCCTACCAGGTGAATAGAGGACGAGTTCAGACCGGCCGTCACCCACTCATTGAGGGCTGTGGCCAAAGTGTAGCCGACACCAGAAATGCTTCGAGCAGCGTAGAGGTATTCTTTGTCAGCGATGTTCGCCCAGTTTAACATCAGAACATTGTGATCCCGTCGTTCGAGATATGCTAAAAAATACCCAAGGTACGGTCAAAGTACTCTGGTGCTTTGGAATCGCCTTTACGCTATTTGACGATTAACGGGGTGCCGTGGTCGATTTCGACGTTGACGTATGTATCTCCAATCATCAAAATCCACGTACTTCAAACGCAATTGAAGGTCCACAGCCAGATCCTATACACAACTCTGAACAGACACACTACAGTCTATTTTCATTTGACGCAGAAGTAAAGATATCGTACGGATTCTACGAAATCGCAATAGTAAATTCGTAAAATTCATACCATTTCTTTATTTCTACGTCAAATGAAAATGTGTTGGAGTGTGTTTTTATTTAGAATTGTGTATAAAATGGGGCTGTCAACCCCAAATTGCGTTTGAGATACGTGGTCTTCGATATTTGAAGATATATACGGCAACGTCGAAATCGACTGCGGCATCCTCCTCAAATACAGCGGTGAGGTATGCCTGTCTTCTGAACGCCTAAAAATAAAATTACGATCTTCCGTTTAAACACGATAAAATTTCATTCGTACCAGTGACTACGGCTTGGGAGTTTTTCCAATTTGTAGTTCCGAACCAACCGAAGATAAACACAACGGTCGACTTGTTCAAGTCCATTTTGGCCAACAAGTCCGCAGCATTGCCAACCATCACCTCTGTGAACGTGTCGAGGTCATCACTGAGGGTGGTGCCGAAACGCGAGTCAATGAAAACCCAAAAAAACAGATAAATGTTACGAATTATCAAGTCAGCCGACAAGCCAAACACCCATCGAACACAAACTCTGACCATCGAATTTGTACATTTGACATTGAATTTCCTACAAGTTGTGAACAACGACAGGAGCCATCGCTAGTAAAGTCAACTATAGTTATTGACGATTCACGTACCATGTGTACAGCCGCAGTTTGACACCTGACAATTCAGCCAGCGTAGCTTGGTAAACTGAGAAATGAAATTCGAACTATGATTACTGACATCGAATCTCGTATCACATCGAAAGGATAACGAAACGACGAATATCTTACTGCAAGCTTTGCAGGGCTCGTACTCTGATTGTGCTGCCATGACAAACGGTAGACCCAAGAACAGTAGACACAAAAATCCCGTCATCGATTCGATAAGCTCGGTCAGATCCCGTCGATTTCAGCAGGTCCAGTCTCGCGGACCGAGTCGATAGCTCCGTACTTATACGATTCTTGAGCCGATGTTTTCGCTAAACCCGACCACTTGAACTGCTGTATTCCGATAGAAAACGTAAATAGTGTTGTTCAAATTTGTACGTCGTCTATAATTTTTGTCTTGTCATGTTTAAATGGAAGATCGTCATTTTATTTTTAGGCGTTCAGAAGACATTGAGTCAGTAAACGTGAACCAGAAGAGAGAGTTTGTGTCAGACGAATACTGTGACGAGAGCTTGAAAAATTTACTATGAGTTATTAGTAAATCATGAATGAACCGTACTGTCCAAGCCTATGACACGGATGCCATTGTAAGTGGCCGCAGCATCCACGATATTGGCAAACCGAGTTCATCGATCGAGAGTTTACCGTGCCTGACGGAGAGAAAGCGAGAAAGTCAAAGGAACGAAGTAGTAGGCAAGTTTTACTATTCTTGTTACCTTCGAAGTCTCGCTCCAGCTGGAAACGTAGAAAACAGTTGGCTATTTTTAAGATAATTCGGGATCCTGAATTTCATTTGCGTTACATGAAATATTCCATTTTTTTAATCGTTGCTCATTGTTTGACGAATGCTCCGATGTCTGTTAAAAAAAAACATTGATATATTTCTAAGATTACATGGTGCAGACGCTTCCATCGTTCAAATATCTCGTAAAATTCGTAGATGTATGAAGCATTTGGCTTCCTCGAATCGGATTTCATTATCAGTTCAAGGTGCGTCACCGAAAATTTTGTCGGAATACGGAATACGTAACATCGTGTTCGAGATATTACGCACGTAATATTTTTTTACTCGTCCAACACTGTAAGAAATATTAAGTTGTTGCCCTTTATAGACCATATTTGGTTTCCACTTGACACGAATATAAGATCATCTGCACGAGTTGAATTTCTGAATTGACCATAAAAACCGTTTTACAATAGTCTCTCGTATCGGTCAATTTTGGTCAGTTGTAACATCACTATGTATATCAACCGACAAAAATGCAGTCGATCTGCAAAACCGAATTATCGTACCTCTTTCTGCATTCCATGATTATGAAATCAATCGAAAATATAATGATATGACTACGTTTTGTTTCACGTGAATTATTACTCAACTTCTTGGGTACCGTGCAAAATTGATTGCAAAATTGAATTGTCACTCTGAAACGGAAAATGATGCATTCATAAAAAATTGATTCTTCTCCTTAGACACCACGCATCGTCGTTTATGCGCGACTGGCATTCGCGAAGCGGTAAGAAAAAATTAGCATGTGCGGTTCAAGTAACTAATGTCGAGTAATGTATCAACCCGAGCGTATCTACACCGCGTAAATAGCTGGTAAATTATTCGGTGTCAACTTAACGACACGTTCGTGCAACGGTTCGATTGGGGTCGTTGCGGTATAACAAATGGTGTTCGAAATCGCACATGTGACACGACATTTAGAACTGTAGTTTAATTATCATCGAATTACAATTTCCACTGTCTTATGCTCTGAAAGCGAACAGGAAATGATACGAAGCGTAATTATACTAAGTGCATTGAAAAGTGGAAATTGATTGATCACATCTGATATTCTTGCAATAGTTCAAATTATTCTGTAACCCACATAATCGAGAGAATAAAAGTTTTCTCGATTACAATATCGCCGACGATTCGTTTATCAGATTTGGAATTATTCTTACTATCACATTCGATAACTCTTCGCATTTCGTACCTTCCATTTTTGGATTTTAGAGTGAAGCTTCGGCCGCCTCGAGGTAATGCGTTCTCCTTCTAGAAGAAGAGAAACGTCGTTCAAAAATGCATGGGACTTAAAGTCAGGTCGTAAAAGTGCTGGAAGAAAACTGTAATAAATGATAGATTTAAAAGTTATTGCTAAAGCTATTTCAGTTGCAGCAAAACCAAAACTGTAGTCTATATAGTACATGAAAAAATTACAAACCGACTCTACATATCGGACAATATCAAATAGGGGAGACTGGGTCACGACGAACCTCCTCCAAAAAATTTATAATTTCCCCTGTATTTGAGAAACAACATCATTTTAGTATTTCTTCACCGAAAAATTCGCACTATTTATATGAACTTTCTGCTCCCTGTAAGCGATGATAAAGACGATCATTAATGCAAGACAATTAGTTATTGAAGATTCACGTACTCTGTACATAACCACACTCTGATAGTTGACAATGCAGCCGTTGTAGCTTGATAAACTGTGAAATAACATTCGACCGGTGACTAGTGATATCAAGTTTCGTGACGCGTTGAGAGAATAACGAATCGGTGATTAACTCACTGCAAACTATGTATGGCTCGTATGCTGCGTGTGCTGTGATGGCAAATTGTAGCCACAAAAACAGTAAACCCAAAAATTACATCGTTGAGTCGCAAAAAACTACGGTTAATGCTGTCAATTCCAGTAGCGTTATTCTCGTGGATTGAGTAGACCATCTTGCAATGTACAGTTTTCGCCCCGTGGTTTTCAATCGACCTGCACGTCACGTAGATAACATATTCTTGGAGTATTTATAAGACTGAGACTTTTCGGCGGAATCAGCACTTGCCGCCTGACGACTCCCATTTCCCGCAACTTATTATCGACAAATACCTTGGCGAAAGCTCGTGACATTAAGAACGACTCATTACTAAGTTAGGGAACGTACCCATACTACGTGACCTATTTTTTTAGATTTTTCGACCCCTCCCCCCCTTCGGTGACTTCTCGTAGTATATGCCAAGACCCCCCATCCCCCCCTTTATTTTTCACGTAGTATTAACTTCACTGAAATATAAACTGTCTGACAAACAGTGTCTGTTTACAATTGGCTGACGTCTCGGCATATGTGCGTCAGCGCCACCAACTGTGAGTTTAAAAAGCACTAAACACTGCGCGCTATATTCAAATACAGGTTTAAAAAATACGAGATTTCTCTCAGTAAAATCGACTACGTGACAAAAAGCTGAGCCACTCCCCCCCTCCTGTGACTGATTGTAGTATTTTAAAGACTCCGCTCCCCCCCTTAAACGGGTCACGTAGTATGGGTACGTTCCCTTACGAGTGAAGTGATCTGATCAAGCCAATGACGCAGATAACAACGCGAGCAGCCGAAGCGTGCAATAGAGCAGGCAAAACGAGTTGATTGGCCGAAAGGTTCTCGTGTCACACGCAAATTCGTTAGAGAATTAGTTAGTTAGCAACTCATGCGTCAGTACTTGACGTGCTTTCCGTTGTTTTTCAGTTATTTAGGTTGAACCCACAAAAAGTTTTAATACCCGTATCGAAGATGAGTGATTCTCTGATAAGAATTTCAGCACTATTAGCAATTCGAGTGCCTGCGTCAGTATACACTTGTTCATTTGAAGTTCCAATAGTTCAGGAGATAATGTCAATGTATCGATGCGAGTATTCTTGTCAAAAAAAAGCATATTCAATGTTGAAATGAAAACTAACAAAGTGAATGACAAAATATTGTCGTCGGCACACAGTCGGATGGATTGATGAAAAATATCTCTAAATGGTATTTGACGAGTAAAATTTTTTCACATCGCCTTATTACAGAAACGTGGGTTACGCGGAATGTGTAGCACTTGATTTAACAAAGTAGATTGACAAAGCCACAACGTCGCCTCAACCTCATTTACTCAACTTTACTTTGCGCGTTATACACGTAGCCAATATCCTTCGTCTGTTTACTGTTCTGGATCTAGGTAAAGAGGCACGCATTGCTAAGATTATCCAATATAGATCTATTACGCATTATACGGTCTAATTATGTCACGTTCGAATTCGATATTTTGCTTTTAGGTTTGTGACGATGTATATATTTTGATAGAAGAAAGTAAGAACCGAAGTTCGGACGAATCAGCGGATCAGCGGATCCGCAGATTAGCAAATGAGTAGGCCTACGACTTTAGAAGGAGAGAGTTGTGTATGGAGGTGTCAGGAAATCATAAAGTGTGTGAAATTAACTCAAATCCTGATCAGGTAACAAATTCAATAAATAACGACGAACTGAAACAATAAAGAAAGTCACACCATTCTAAAATTATAAATACGACACATCAAACACTCTCCCTTCAAATTCTTCGAATAATTGTTCCGCTCGATTTTATCTATATACACTTTTACCGTCCGCTTTTATGTTATTGTTACTATTTTGTTTTATTCTTACTCGACTATTGTCTCTTATATCTTTTAACTTATGCACCTGTGCCGTCCACTTATATTTTTTAAACTATCAAACCAAGTTTGTTGGGTTGCGACGTGCAGGGACTATAAATTGGGTATTCTGTACTATTACTATATGATCGTCAACAACTATTTCTCGTAATTGTCTATTTATTTCCCTTTCTTTTATATTTGACTTATAATCAATAAACTAAAATTCATTAAAGGTTCAGTATACGAGGTCAGTGCTCTTCTTACTGCGTTGTTGTGGACTTCTGCATTTTTTAGAAAATTAACATTGCGATTATCCATCCCAATTGCGGTAAATAATATGCATTATCATGCTCAAATCTCGGGAATAACAAAGATTCGTTTATCTTCTGATTTGAAATGATGAAAACAATTGGAAGGATCGGGTATAACACATTGTTACAGAAGGAATCGAAATCATAATCCCCAGTTGATTTATTCACACAAATAACAGCGATTCGTTTCATTCGCCAGTATTTAATTATCGTGATGATTGAGCTATTACAGTGTCCCTCGTCAATTACCTTCCAGTGGCTAAAATTGCATTGGCTTAAATCGAAGAGTCGTACGTCAGACCAGCATTCTTTCGACCGTACGGAGATGCGCCGTTGGTTTGAAGATAGAATTTTCCGCTCCTGAAACGCAAACAACGTTCAATCGTCTCGTCTGAAATCTTCGATGCAACAGAATTATCATTCATCCGTCGTGGACTTACGCTGTTGTTGGCGTTGCGAATCCCATGACTATGGTTGTATTCGAGTCGCACAAGCCCAACGTGAAGTTCGAGTATGAGCTGCATTCCCGTCCAACGAAGGCATCTTCTGATTCAAGCGACTCGGTGAAGTATTGCCAGGATCTGTGATGACTGCAGAAGTCTGAAAGCAGAATATTTGTGGGCGAATAGATTGAAGTTTCATCTCGGGCTAGTTAGTCACTGCGATACTCTACCATCATCGCTGAACGGCACACTAAGGTTGCATCCAGGCTGAAGGCGCGTACCACCATTCGGGAAAAAGTTGACATCCCCCGAGCTGATCATGGTTCCGTATACTCCGGCGTCCGTGTGAATTATGTCAATGAACTCAGCGTCGCCAGAACCCAGGTTCTCGATTAACAAGTTAAATCCGGGACCGGCGGGATCCAAGCCTGAGAAAAGACTCGGCTTCGTTGAATCTCGAAACGAATCAAGACTGCATACGGTCGCCCGGTACAGTCGTTTTCCTCACCTGTGATTCTCGGCACAGAGAAACTAGCGCATTTTCCAAAAAACCCGCTGATCTGACTCCCGAGCGAATGGCTCACCACGTGGAGCGTCGAAGAATCCAGGGCATTTTCCACCAGCTCGTTGAATGCTTGCGCCAGGGTGTAACCGACCCCAGGAACGCTCAGTGCAGCAAAGGGATACGACCTTGTTGCGATATCCTCGTAGTTTGCGAGTATGACATTGTGATCGTTCCGCTTCGAGTATGCTACAAATAAAATTTTTCAATCTCCGAGGCCCGTGTAATTAACGTCCTGAAAAATACACCGATACAAATTCTGTCTTGAAGATGCCCCGACACTACAATCATACGTACTTTATAATACTCATGAGACGTGATCACAGATAGGAACTTATGATCATGCTCGAAAGCCACCGTGGACAGTCTTCCAGACAGAGTCTGATGCATGCATAATTTAAGACACTTACCACCAACGACAGACAAAACACTGCTAGACTCCGTAGTCTCGGTCCAGCCAGAAATATACAGAATTGTCGGTTTGCTACTATTGAGATAGTTTGAGAGATTCACCGCATTACCAACCAACTCTTCCACGTAATTATCCAAGGTTGTTCTGGAATAATACTCGTGTTATATTTCGGAACATTTCGAACAAGCTGATCCACAAGCTAGAGACGAACTCGGCCTTACTCACCCTGTATAAAAGCGGAGTGATATGTTCGCCAATTCACTCGGTGTCGCTCGAATGGCTGTAAGAGAAATCAAAGAACGATTGAGATATGATGGGAAAAACAGTTCGGAAAATTTGTAAAAAACTGCCTACTTACTACAGTCGTCGCATGGCGTGTAGGAGCAATTGCTAACCGCTGCAACCAACGGCAGACAGAAGTAGAGGAGCCAAGTTGACTGCATTATTCTTTCGGATTAAATTCTTGATGCTCAATACGTATAGGTACGAGCAACCTGTGACTGTTGCGGTCCGAATCGATACTCCAATTACTGTTCGAACAGAAAGATCGTTAGCTATACTGTCCACCGAATTCATTTCAACCATCTCCATATTTGTATAGCTCCACTCTTTACATGTGTGGAAATTTATTCCATCATAGCAGAAGTATCAAATACAAGTGGCATCATGATCGTGTTTGCACAAACTAAGCAAGTGTTCGTTTCGGTTGAGCGAACAGCGTGTTCAGTTTTCATTGTTCTGATCCAACGGAGATCTAATCTGCAACATATTGTATGATTACATCGCGTTGGAATTTGATATTTCGCAATCACGTTCAGCTTTCAGTATCGTGCCAAACTATGTCAAATATAGATTTTTAATTATTTGTTCTCATTTCTTGAGATGCGAAAAAATTACACGTTATTCCTCAGTTTTTTGTCTTAAATTTCGCCCGTCGTGAAGTTCGACGTTTCATCTGGTTTGTGTGTTAATAAATGTCAAAATCTGCCATGCGTGCTCTCGTGACACGGCATAGTCAGTGACATAAAGTATATAACCGTGGGAGGACAGTTATAACTTTGGACTCTGTCTGTTTATTTGCACTTTTGGCAGCCTATTTATGATCCGTCTTTAACATAAGATGGTTTGACCTTATCACCGACAAAAGTTTATGGTCAATCCTAGTTCCTGATAGCTTGTGCGAGCACGGAAAATTGTTCGTTACCCATAATGCTTCGAGGAAAGCGTATATTGCTATTCGTTCAAAAAAATCGGGTACTTCAAAACATTGAAAGTGAGACCGCTGAAGCCAGCATTTCGTATTTAATACGAGGGAAAGATGAACGATAATATTCGTACTGCATATGGAATGATGCTATTGAAAAACAATAGTCGTGCTATTTGCGTATAACATTGGAAAGTTATGCCTGAAGATTTACAAGTAATATTGTGTTCCCAGATTGAACAATTCAGTTGAGACACTGAGCTGAATACTGCTATTTCTTTTTCTGGAGCAGTTTTATGATCAGCGTGAACTTCATCCAACGAAATCAAAACTCTAGACAAATTGTTTAAAATGAGAAGTAGGAAAATTTTCCTCCTTATAAATTGTGCAAAGATATGCCAAATTTACTAGAACAGTAGAGAGAATAGTAGAGAAACAGACTAACGATTTACTCAATAGTATAGCTAGTATAGTATTAGATTGGAATTCACTTCCTTCTCGAACAAATTTGGAAACATTAAAAAGTATTTAGATGCCATAGAGATGAATAATTACTTAGCTGTGCAATGTTCTTAACGAGACAGTTAGTGAGCAAGTGTAAATCATGTAACGATTTCTTATTATTTATATTAAAGAAACCTGATAATGGGGGGGCGGGGCCTGCCGAAACGACGTACAGAAAATAAAATTGATAACTAAATGTCCATCGGTCCATCCTTGACCTTTATCCAACGAAATCAAATCTTGATGATATTCTCCACGGTCACGAACTTCAACTTATTAATAAACAGACAGAGTCCGAAGTCATAACTGCCCTCCCGCTGTTATATATTTTGTATCGCTGACTATGCCATGTCGCGAGAGCACGCATAGCGGACTTTAACATTTATTAACGCGCAAACCAGATAAGACGCAAAACTTCACGACGGGCTAAATTTAAGATAAAACTGTGAGGAATGATGTGTAAGTTTTTCGCGTCTCGGGAAAGGAGACAACATGATTATAAATCTATCCTCGAAATTGTTTGGCATGATACACACTCGTTTCTTGGTCTCACATAAACGGCATGGTTTTGTCTAGAAACTTCATACTTTTCTATGTTGGCCGGTGAAATAAAAATCAGCCTACGATCAATGGTTGCGGAGTTGAGAATCTTGAAAAACCACGTTTTACGCAATGTTGAATCACTCCAAGATCGTGCGATTAAAAAATTTCTCCGACACGGCGATTCGAAGAAAACATATAAACTGTCAAGCGCTACTATATAGAGTTCCGTTCGTTGCATAGAAAAATTATTATCTCCCTCCGACCGTCAGAATCGGATTTCTTACGTGTTAATCAAATGGGAATTACAAAATCTCGATACGGCACCTCTTAAAAAAATCGCACGGCGATTTCCTTTCACGAGGTCTAACATTATGTTATAAACTATTATTTCATGAAGCTGGAGATCGAAAAAAAAATTGGTTTTTTTTGAGGCAGTCTAATATATACCATATATATATACTATGTATATCCGTATATATACTATGTATGTCAGTATATATATATACTATACATATACTATAATACATACTATATTATACTATATATACTATACATATTCTATGTATATCCGTGACATATATAACATGCGTGCATATTATATAGAATGTAACTCATCCGACTTTTAGAATCGAGATATCTCAGAAATGACAATTCTTAGGGAAAAAAAGTATGGAGACCATTTTTGTGGGTAATTTTATGATCTACAATTTTGGTCTTAGCTATTTTTTCGATAAAATTAACCGTTAACGAGAAAAATCGAAAAAACCGAAAACTTTGACCTTTGAGCTTGAATAACTTTTTTAGCACACATGGTATCGATGGGGACTTTCTTCTTTTTCTTTATAATGGTAAACCCAAGGTCTCTACCAAAATTCAGCTCTGTCGGAATTATTGTGTTTCGATCACTATTCTTATGTCTAAATTGACCGGACTAATATGCATGAATGGTCCCGACAAACTGATTTGCCGGCAACGGGTGCAACGATCGGGTATAAAATATTGTCAACAAAAAAATCAATCTCGTGATGTTAACTTCATATATTCACACAGGTAACAGCTATACATTTCATTCAATAGTATTTGATTACCGCGATAATTGTTACACATGAATCCCGTGTCGATGGTCCATTGGCTAAAATTGCGTTAGCCTAAAACAACGCGTCGTACGTCAAGCCCTTGTACTTTCGACCATACGGAAACGCGCTATTGGTTTGAAGATAGAATTTTCCGTTCCTGAAATGCAAACAACGTTCAATCGTCTCGACTGAAATTTTCATTCGTCCGTCGTGGACTTACGCTGTTGTTGGCGTTCCATATCCCATGACTGCGACTGCACCCCAGCTAAAACCTGACTTGAAACTCCGATATGATTTGGATTTCTGTCCGACGAAGGCATCTTCTGATTCAAGCGACTCGGTGAAGTATTGCCAGGATCTTTGATGACTGCAGAAGTCTGAAAGCAGAATATTTGTAGGCGAATACAGTGAAGTTTCATCTCGGGGTAGTCACTGTGATACTCTACCATTATCGCTGTATGGCAGACTAAATTTGCATCCAGGCTGAAAACGATTACCACCGTTCGGGTGAAAGTTGGCATCCCCCTTGTTGCTTGCAGTGCCGTAGATTCCAGCGTCCGTGTGAATTATGTCAACGAACCTGGCGTCACCAGATGCCAGGTTCTCGTTCATCATGTCAAACCCGGGACCGGCTGGATCCAAGCCTGAGAAAAAAGTCAGCGTCATTGAATCCCGAAGTCGATCAAGACTGCATGCGGTCACCGATTCCAGTCGTTTTCCTTACCTGTGATCCTTGGCACGATGAAGTCGACGCATTTTCCGAAAAACCCGCTGACCTGACTTCCGAGCGAATGGCTTACCACGTGGAGCGTCGAAGAATCCAGGCCGTTTTTCACCAGCTCGTTAAATGCTTGCGCCAGGGTGTAACCGACTCCAGGAACGCTCAGCGCGGCAAAGGGATACGACCTTGTTGCGATATCCTCGTAGTTTGCGAGTATGACATTGTGATCGCACCGCTTCAAGTATGCTACAAATAAAATTTTTCAATCTCCGAGGCCCATGTAATTAACGTCCTGAAAAATACACCGATACAAATTCTGTCTTGAAGATGCCCCGACACTACAATCATACGTACTTTATAATACTCATGAGACGTGATCACAGATAGGAACTTATGATCATGCTCGAAAGTCACCGTGGACAGTCTTCCAGACAGAGTCTGATGCATACATAATTTAAGACACTTACCACCAACGACAGCCAGAACACTGCTAGACTCTGGAGTCTCGGTCCAGCCAGAAACATACATAACTGTCGGTTTGCTACTATTGAGATAGTTTGAGAGATTCACCGCATTACCAACCAACTCTTCCACGTAATTATCCAAGGTTGTTCTGGAATAATACTCGTGTCATATTTCAGAACATTTCGAACAAGCTGATCCACGAGTTAGAGAAAAACTCGGCTTTACTCACCCTGTGTAAAGGCGGAGTGTAATGTTCGCCAATTCACTCGGCTTCGCTCGAATTGCAGTGAGAGGCATCACAGAACGATTGAGATATGATGGGAAAAACATCTCGAAAAATTCTCGTGGATAATCGACTACAGATTCACTGCAGTCGTTGCAAGGTGTGTAGGAGCAATTCGTAACTGCCGCAACGAACGGCATACAGAAATGGAGGAACCAGATTGACTGCAACATTCTTCGGAATAACTTTCTTGATGATCAATTCGTGAGGATACGAGTCGCTGGTGACTGCTGTTGTTCGAATCGATACTCCAATTACTGTTCGAATGAGAGCATCCTTCGCTATACTGTCCAACGAATTCATTTCAACCACCTCCATAACCGTATGGCTCGACTCGTAACGTGTTGAAATCTACCCAACCCGACAAGTGGCAAATACAAGTAGCACCATGATTGCGTTTCCATAAATTAAGCAAATTTTCATTGAGGTTGAGCGATTAGTGTTTCCCGTTTCCACTTTGAGTAAATAATTTCCTCATTTGCCAGACTCATGAGTATACGTAAGGTAGCATAGACTGTTCGCATTATGGATCGTCTGGTGCTCCTTAGCTCAATTCTTGATGCAGCTGAATATTAGACACTTCGTACTGCCATTCCACTAAATTGACATCTGGATCAAGGATAAGAACAAAACTTGGGAGATTTAGGTCACAGAAACGGTAAATATTGACGGTCTCGAAAAGCGCGAGGCGTGCAGAATGAGCGTCGCATTCGTGTCGTGAAATACAGTATACGACAAATGGATTGAGCAATATCTGTTTATTCGATTTTGAGTACACCCAAAACTATTTTTTCACGATGCTGGACATTTAAGGTCCAACTGTTTGCTCGGGACGATGAAACGTTGTCGTAAAACGTGAACGAGTCTACTCCACATACGTAGTACCCTCTACTCCTCGACCGTACGGCGAGTCGCTGTTGGTCTGAAGCATGTAGTTCCCGGCCCTGAAATGTATTCCAGAATTGTTAATAAATCGAGGTCCTCAGAGATAGTCGTTAGAAAAACTTTACTGAACTCACGTTGTGTTCGGTGTCGCATAGCCCATTATCTCCTCCGTGTTGGAGCTACATGAGCCGGCTTCGAATTCCGTATAAGAGTCACAAGCAATGGCGAGGAACGCGTCCTCGTCGGACAAGGACTCCGCAAAATAAGCCCATGATCTGGCGTGACTGCAGGTAACTGTGAACAAAAGATTGGATGATCAGGATCAAGACATTCTACCATAACTACAAGCAGGATGCGGTATCTTTGTTCTCACTCTGCACGAGTTCGGAAGTTGTGGAGCACCCTGGTTGACTAGAGCCGCCGTTAGGCCAGAAGTCGACATCGCCCGCGCTGTAGTCAATGCCCAAATACGAAGCCTCGGTATGTATGATCTCGACAAAATCAGCGTCGCTGGCTTGCAGGTGAGAATCGGTCTCCGTGAACCCGGGACCAGCTGGATCCAGCCCTGAAAGACGCCCCGATGTCGTTAGAACCCATTTTGTATTACCGTTCGCTTTCTGCGCCTCATCCCATCTTGCCTGTGATTTTCGGAATGGTGAAGTTTACGTTCTTTCCAATGTACCCCATCACTTGTGCTCCCAACGAGTGACCGACCAGGTTCAGAGTCGTCGCGTCCAACCCCGCTGCCACCATTTCGTCGAGAGCTATCGCCACCGTGTAGCCGACACCCTCAGTGCTTAAATATGCGTAGTTCCAAGCCTCTCCAGCTATTTCGCTATAGTCTAGCACCAGCACGTTGTGGTCGGCACGTTCCAAGTAAGCTGCAACGCGTTCGCCGGTCATTGTTCATCCCAAGGTGTTCCAAGGTTCGATTTCGATAACCGTGAACGAAGTCAGGCCGGCCTCTTTACTTTCTTACCTGCCACTATAGTCTGCACACTCGTTGATTTCGAAGATTCGGTCCATCCGTGAAAATAGAGAACGGTCGGTTTGCTGGCATCGATTTTGACCACTAAATCCGTCGCAGCGCCAATCAGTACGCTCGTGTTCTCAGCATCACTGTGATCATTCGAAAATATTAGCCTTGAAAATAAATTTGTTCCGTTTTTGTTTACCGATATAGAAAACCGTCTTCAATTGGAACATCTACTGAAACCTTTTTGATTTTCAACTGCTGTCATTTGCCACTTTAAGACCTTTGAAACGAATATATACAGAATGTTTCTGAGCAAACGACGCAGGATGTCGGGGTGCCTAACACCGAGGGAAACACATATCGGTAAAACAGACCTCTACCGGGTCGTAATCACTTTAGTCAAGTCGAGTTATATAATAAATTTAACGTGAACCCGGAACGCGATCACTGAACGCTTCAGCATGGATTATAAACTACGAAACAACTGCTTGGTCAAATCCACAAAACTTGGTAACACGAGTTGATCCAGCCCACTCGCATGAACTTTAAACGCCCTACTTACCGATAAGTTGTACCGATGTTTATTTCCCTCAGTGGTAGACAATCCAACACACTGCGGGGTTTACTCGAAGAATTTTCGGCACTGCACACTATCCAAATTCCAGCTAAGAAGAGAACGCTGGTCACAAATCGTATAACTCGGTGTATCTTCACCGAGAGCAGAACAAATCGTTCCAGCGGTATTATTTTTCAAGTGGAACGCGAAATGAATTCAGTACCGAATGTGCTCCTTGTCTGTTATTGTCTTGAATGTTATTTTTCCCGGTCTACTGGTTCGTATAGTATTTTGAAAGTTTAGATGTCAGCACTTAAAAATCACGGAAAGTGCGATAGATATACTGACAAGGAAAGTATCCCAGGTTGATCTCTCCTATTTTAAATCTATTTCGTATGTCTGTAGTGCACCGAAAACTGAGTGACACGTTGTTTTTTATTAACCAATAAACACTTCAAGTGAGTGAAACTGCCCTCCAAAGACGGAGGTGCCAAGCATAAATTACGTTATTTCACCCATAAAAGCATAATATTTTTTAACCGAACGAACAGAAAAATTTTCGAAAGAATCCATGAACACTTGACTGGGCCAAAAAGGTCTCTTAACATTTTTCATGAAATTCACTTCTTTAAAAGTTATTCGACATTGAAATTGTATTAAAAAGTAATTTCAATGTCTAATAACTTTTAAAGGAGTGAATTTCATGAAAAATGTTAAGAGACCTTTTTTGTAGAGCATCAAATTTCCCACAAAAATAATGGTTTGATCTATGAAAATATTGATTTTTCTGGTAATTGCAAAAATCAAAAATTCAAACAAAAATTTGAAAAAACAAATCAATGTTTAAGGCACGATTACAAAGAAACTGCTCGATCTACGTCAATTTAGTAGGAGAGCTTTTTTGTGGGAAATTTAATTTTCTTCAAAAATATGGATTGATAAAATTTTTCAGATTGATAAAATTTTTCAGATTGATAATTGACGGATTTTTGGTAAAAAAATGCGGTAACTGTTAAAAAATCAATAGCTGTAACGATACACCCCTTCATATTAATATCAAGGGCTCAAACTTTCAGAATAATTTTTATTTGTTTATTTTATTTGTAATTAAAAAAAAAAATTATTCGTTTTTTTTTGGCCTAGTCTAATGAAAACGTCAATTTCTTGTTTGCTTTTTTTTCGATTTTCAGGATTGAATTTAACCATTTTTTGCCTAAATGTAATCATATTTACGGGTGGAATACCCCCTTAGTTTTTATTTATTTATTTTTTTTTTTTTCTTTAATGAGAAAATCGCATTTTATATTTCTCGTTATGAGACATTTTTTTTTTGGGTGGTTTGACTAAAAAATATTATATTCTCATAGGTAAAGCAATAAAATTGATGCTTAACACCTTCATCTGCGAAGGGCACTTTTACCATCTAGTTTTCGATATACTATACAACATATATGAACTAGATCAAAATCAGAGAGACACCTTCCTTGTGAGTTGAAATGTTATCAAAGATCGGTCAAAAATACACGCAAGAAATCAAACAAATCATGTACACCTGATATTTACGCGGCGGCCATGAAAACTTTGATACCGCCTTATTGAGGTCGTCCACATCCATTTTTGTAAATTATCAGCCAATTTCAAAATCTAACAGACCTTTTTCTTTGATTGATATTTATGTTATAAACTTAATATTTTTTTTTCATACATCCTCTCGTTTGGGATTTGCGATACGAGTTTTGTGTCCAAATGAACCTAGCAAAACCGGCTTCCTCCAACTTCTTGGCACGAAGCCTCCTGTTAAATCTACATTTTCGTTACAGTATAGTTATTCTTCAAACACTGAACCTCCTGCACACTGGTTACTTGGAGCAAAATTTTTTTTCAAATTACTTCCAAACCTACCTCATTTTCATATTTACATAACACATTATAAAATGCGTCGTTGAGCTTTTATCTCTTCTCGACTCGCAATCGATAACCTTTTGCAGACGGGAAAATATGAAAAAGAGTTGCAGAGTAGGTGACAATGGGATGGATAGATTAAATAGATAAACTTCTTCGTTGAAAATACTTCTCTGAATCGTAAGAAGAAAAAACAACTTATAACCATCAACTAATTTCATTGTAGGTATTTGAAAAATAGAATATGTATGTATCGAAAATAATTAAAGAAAATATCACATACCCAGTGAATATGTACAACTCGATATTCTCCAATTGGGTGGAATTCGCTCGATCAGCTGTGAGGGAAACAAAATTCAGTTATAATGACACATCACAGATTCCGTAAGTGGGATATGAAAATCATATGCCAATCATTTGATAAAGATAATCGAAATATTGTATAAATCGGTGATCTGGGATTGCGAGACCAAAATTCTGCTTTTTTATCCGAAGGAAAATAAAATTTTCGCTTACTGCAAGAGTCACAAGGCGTGTAAGTTGGACTGGCGACATTGACCAGCGCCATTCCGAAGAACAAGAAATACGCGAATCCTGCCATCATTGAAAACAGCGTACGGACAGTGAAAATATAAATCTATCACCACCGATCGGCGTCGCGTTTAAATACTGATTCTCGTAACTAGGTTTATCAAATACGAAACACGATTAAACCTAATCACGCATCGCAGCCCCCGATGTCTTGAAAAATATTAAAAATTGTTTTCCACCAACTTTCAAATATTTGCTCGTAACAAATTTGTCAGCGAATCAACATCATTGCCGTAAGCGAAGTGATAATAATTCGAGGTGATGTTTTCTTTCCTTTTTTGTTTTTTTATCACAACATGCTTTTACCGTATATATTATTCTCTGTAATTCATTCAATCGCTATCGCGTTATTTCACTTCCTCAACGATGCGATTTACACCGTAGATTAAATATCTGTAATTGCCTAATTATAGATCGACTAAATTTTTATTGATTAGATTGTTTGCACCTGTGTACGCGTGGAGTTATATCAGTCGATTTTCGTTTTTGTTTTTCGCTCTCCTCTTTCCTGTCGGCTGATACCCGCAATTAAGGTATATAAATTTCACATGACTGAATACTGCTTGATGGAAACAATGCAATGTTTAATTTTCATAAAAAATAACAGGTGTTTTCATTATACAAATCGCCCACGTGTGTTTTCCTATCATTTACCTTTTAATTTGTCCAATTTATCATGCGGTTGATCGCAACGCACAGACTTCATAAAACGTGATTTTATACAGAAAAAAGACACAGGCGATATATTTTGTACACGAGTCGTTCAGAGTTTGTATCATTATTACAAGGATGTTTTTCATTTCTGCAATATCCTCGCTCCGTCAGTTTGCACTACGTTGAAAAACTGGAAAGAGAAAGATCAGTAACGCAATCATTCCGAGATAGCGATTCGATTGAGTAGTATTTTTTTTTTCTTTTTTAAAATTAACTATAACATATAAATTATCGTCGAATAAATCGTGTATTTCTCTCGTTGCGAAGTGTGACGGTATGCTTCACTTATCAAACGATCACGAGACGTATACATTGAATACAGCGTCGTGAAATAAATTTACAAAATTCCAACCAACCGGTGGAATGACTAATTTGAAACAATATGATGCATAATGGCAAACTAGTTTCCTTTGCTGGGAGAAAATAAATATAATCTAACAATTTATCGGTTAACTAGACACTCTGCAGTTTAACACAGCGTAATATTCATCTGAAATATTTATTAATTATTTATAATATATGTATAGTGGGAAACATATTTCTTTTTTAATCTGTTTCGCGTATTTGCAGTTCTTTTTTTTTCAACCCTTAAGTACATCTGAATGAACAACTAAAGAAAACAGAATAATGGAAAATTAATATTGTAAATCAAGCCTCACACTTGCTGTTATTCTAAAGTCATGTTATTACATATAGTAGGTATTATAATTTGCGTATTTTTTTATTATAACCATGCAAGTGCGTGAAAACTTTACTAACGCGACATTCCAGCAATTTATTCGTCGGCTAACTTGACGCCGTTTTCTTCCATTCCAAAGGGCGACTGTTGGTTCGTTTTTAAATAAAATAATCCGGTCCTGAAAAATTGCGGTGATGAAAAAACGGGAGAAAAAAAATGAAAGTAGATCGGATATGAATCAAGATTTCATCACTGATGTTATCGTATTGCTCAATAAGAGGTAAAATCGTACAGGATATTTCGATAAAATTAACTTACGTGCCGAAAGGCGTCGCCAATCCCATAGGAACAAGATCCTGTTTCTTGTGTGCGCTCCCTAAAAATTTCGTCCATGTGACGGATTTTGCCGCCATAAATGCTTTCGGGTTTTCAACCGATTCCGCGTAGTATTGCCATGATCTTTGATGGCTGCAAAAATCTGGAAAAAAAAGTTTCAATATAATGTGAATATGTGAAAACAGAAGTTCTGTAATAAAAACCAAATTTATTGAATTTGCGAACACTTTTTCATCGCTTGCAACAATTCGGTACAACATCAATTGACGAGTCTGCACGTTCAACTTTCCGATTTTCTTTATTCAGAGAAAATCTGAGATGTCTGATGCATTTTTTTCCCAACGACATCTCGAAACCATAAATCAACGGATTTTGATGTTCTTGATCGCAATCGGTTCGTTTGAATTTTTGCGTTCGGTAATACGCAACTGGAAAACGGATCAGCCGATTTTTACAAAACTTGGTACATTGAATTAATGTCATTTAACTTATAACTGATGCAATTTTGGGAAAAATTGGTACAGACATTTCCGAGTTATCGCCAATATGTTGAATTTTTTTGTTCGATAATTACTCAAAAATGGAACAACCGATTCTTATGATACTTGGTACATTAGATTGTCGCCATGCAACTCGGAACTTGTTAAATTTTTAGCGAGATTGGCGGAGAGATCTCGCTGAGAGTTAGCCGCGAAAGCAAGAATCAGCTTTCATAAAATTTTCTCAACATTTTTGCAAACAAAATGGTATAGCGGGCAGTTTTCGGATTTTGCAGCTGCTCGTATCAATCGCTCTAATCGATCAGCTCACCTTCCTCGCTGCCTTTTTCGTACTGTAGTGGACATCCTGGCTGAACACGCAGGCCATTATTGGGCCAAAAATCTGCACCGCCGGATGCGTAGCCGTTGCCGTAAATGAAGGCGTCGGTGTGAATAACGTCGACGAATTTCGCATCGGCTGACGTGATTCGCTTGGCAACAGCGAGAAATGCGGGTCCGATGGGATCCAGAGCTGAGAAAAAGGGACGACATTTATCCCAGAAACGGAAGCAGTGCTAGAAATTAATAAAGTGTTCGCGAAGTCGCTTTTTCTGCACATACAGAAGCGATTTGTTGATTTTGTCAAATATGGCGATCAAATATCGTGGCGGAAGGAATGTTTTTTATTATTTTCGTTCAAAGGAATGTCGTTTGATTCAACAAAAAAGTGCTCATTCTTTTTTCATCTCGTATATAGTTGAAAAAATTTCATTTCCCGTAATCGGTAATTCAACAAATTTTTTTTCCTTCTCTGTGTGTGCGTAATTTCAAAGATAAGTTCCTCTAAATATTGAACACAATTTCTGTAAATCTAAAAAATTTTCACGTTCCTGTTACGTGAAAATGTTGAATAGATGCTGATTTAATTTTTAAACAATATCTTTTCTATTCTCGACCTTACTCATTGATCCTATTATAGTTAAATGTACACTGAGAAAAATTTCATTTGTTACAGTAACTAGAAAAATTGAGTAAAACAGGTATCGTTGAGAAAAACTGTTTGAATATTGTTGGAATTACGGAAAACGAGGTACGCGTAACCATTTTGCGCTATCGTCGATCCTTTTTTGGTAATTGAAACGCAAAATCAAGTTTGTTCGCTTTACTGTACTTTTTTAATTAAACAAGGCTTTAACGTCATTTTATTGTTGCACAAGCATTAAGTTTTCGCCACAGTCACCAGAAAATATAGTAACAGTGATCGTAATGAGAAAGAATAGTAACATATACCAGACTTTCCAGTAACAGCTACGAAACTAATTTTAATTTTGTACCTAGAACTATATTTTGTCGATTGTGGTAAAAAATGAAAATAGTCAAGGACTGAGCGGTAACCGGAATTAAAAATTTCTCGCAGTGTATAAATTCTCATTTTAAATCGCCCAAATTGTTTTGCGAACAGAAGATATCCGAGATTTCGTGAAATCAAACGAAGCTTTGATTAATTTCAACACACTTTTCCTTCAGATAAAACGGACGGATTTAAAAAAATATATACCGTGACATTACGAGGATGCTCAGCATAAGGACTCCCCAATTATAGGCAGCTGGGGATAAATTTGCAACTCAAAGCTCTGTTCGGAGTGTACGTGTACCCTGAGTTGCCTGTAATTAGCGCTCCTTACATCGCGCATTCACGTAATCTCACGGTATGTTTAGTTTATTGCGATGCGTACGTCTTTATCCCCTCCGTGCGTGATTGAGTTTCGTAAGAAGATGAAAACGAACCCGTTAGTCGCTGCACCTTGAATACCACGGCGTATTTGTTTATGTATGCGGCCACTTGAGCACCCAGCGAATAGCCCACGATGTGAATTAGCTTCGGGTCCAGAACACCCGCAATCAATTGGCGCAGAGCAATTGCCAATTTCTTTCCAACCGCTTCGGCACTCTCGACGGCCTGAACGTAAGTTCCGTTTGCTATTTCGGCGTAATTCACCGCGATCACGTTGTGATCACCGCGTTTCAGGTAAGCTGAAACGAGATTCATTTTTCACACAACCGTCTTTTCCAATCTTGAAGGTGAAAAATATTTACAACCTTTTAAATTCAATATTCAGAATTTATGAGTTGATTTTGGAAATGATTCAAATATTTTACTCACTCGTGGATAAAAATTTAACAAATCTGTAAAGATCTTTTTCACAAAACAGTAGTTATATAACGGTTATAATTGCTGATATGTTTGGAGTAAGGATAATTGGCAAATAATAATAATGATAACAATATCAGTGCAACGTGAATGACGAGGCTTCGATAAATTATCTTTGATGTTGCAATATAATAAATATATATATATATATATATATAAAAAATTATGATAACAGTAATGTGATAATCGGCAGGTATTTAGTTCCATATTATATACATAACATGAACAATGTGATAAAACGATTTATATTTATATGATAAATACTTGATCATTGACAATTCTCTGCGAACAGATATTGCATTCGTTTATTTTTCTTACTTTCGCGTTGTGGTTTTTGTTTAAACTATAATTACCACCAACAATAGTGCGAACGCTTTCCCGTTCGAGGTTTTCTTGAAAACCGTGAAGGTATAAAACGGTTGGCTTCGCAGCGTCTAATTTCAATGCCAGATTACGTGTTTCCCCAATAGGTACGTCATAATATTTGTTGCTAATAGTTTCCCTGTAACATCAATTACACGCTGAGGCATGTTAGACAATATTTAACAAACAAAAATTAATATATCATGCAACCAATCAATCGATCAATCAATATCCGTTCGACTATCTCTTTATATTACATACATACCGGTTATTCCACGCGAAACGGCACCGGTTCAGTTTTTTCACGTGCGACCAAATTTTCATTCTTTACTATCTTGTGATTCAAGTTGTGTAAAAAGTATGGCATAATTTACAGATGGACGGTTTTTATTGCGTACGCAGGCCATATGTTAAAGAAAAAAACTCTGAATTTTCAATCAAATATTTAGTCAATAAAAAACAACTTCCAGCTGAAAATTATACCATCCTTTGTTCACAACTTGAACTGTACTCGGTAAAATTTTCAAGCGAATCGAGTAGATCCTTAGGAAAATTCCTTTAACCGCAAGTTGCGGGGAGTACAGAATTATTTGCGATCCAAAACTATCGAAGTCTCTTCACGAGATACTTGGTAAGGAATGAAACTTTAGCCGGATCATGATGTAAGGAACCAAGGTGAAACAATGCGTATACGCTTTAGTTGAAACAATCAGAAAACGTATCCAAGTTGACGTCGTATAGACTTGATACTTTGACCTTTAGGGCTTATATTATTATTTTTGCGACTTTTGACTGCACAAACTGGCATCTTCAGCAAACAGAATATACGGAAATAAATAAGTAACCTCAAGTAACCTAAGCAGGATGTCAAATTCGCTAACTATCGGCTAAAGCCTGTCTCGTTTCACGTGGAATACCCCATATGCATAAGCATGCAATATGTGTGATACATGTAATACATAGACATGTATAATATGTGTTAGGATGTACCCACCGATTACAAATTAGTAAAAATTATTTACACTCACCCCACATAAACACGCAGAGATATTCTGGCCAGCTCATTTTCGGTCATGCCTTCGGCTGTCGGAAGAGAAATCACAATCAATATCGGTTGTCAGATTAAGTATCAAGGGAAACAAATGGAACATATATTTATATTTTCAATCCGTTCCTCGATTCTTTCTTCCGCGACAGAAATTTCATCAGGCAAGATTTTTTTCTTATTCGACACTTTTCAAAATTCTGTACACATATAATTGTATTCAAATAATCAGAGCATTGAATTCAAACTTTCGTGAACGTATGGAAGGAAAAAAATGTACACCATGGTATTTTAGTTGATCCGTGTTTTTATTTTTCTTCTCCATTGCTGTTTATAACAATTTCGATTAGTGTGATACCAACCCGGGGTGAAACGAAGAGCGAGAAATTGTACGATAAAAATTAACACGATGTTCGGTTTGCTCCCGTTAAAAATTTTCGACATCTTCGTAGTGATTGTCAGAGCTGCTTCAAACTGCACGAGACTGCAGGAAATTAATTTCTCTTCCAACGATCGAAATTTCAGCGAGTCTTTTACGATTTAAATATTAAACCGATTAGAATTATTATCGCTTGATTTTCATTTGGCTATTCATTTGTTTCAAATGATAATTTATTTATTTGCGAGGCATCGCTGGTGCCAAGATATGATAGAAATTGATTTAAACGTTGCGAAAAACCGGATGTGAATTTTTTTTTTTCTTCACGCGCGTGGCTGTAAGTACCTCGCATATTATCAGGCCAAGTGTATATATCCGCGCAATACAATCAGTCAGTAAATTATTCGGTGCCAAGTTTACGGCGTGCTTGTTTATGGTTTTATCGGAACCTGCAATTACATATGTATCGCTAGAAATTAGAGTTGCATTTTAATCGTCGTTGCAACGCGGCGTCGTTTCCGCCCCGCGTTCATACATTACACAATTACAGTACGCGGATAATACTATCCCAACTGTCAGCGAGCTTTTCTTTCTTATCTTTGCAACACTTGACAAATCTGAATATATGCAAATACAAATTGAAGTACAATTTTGTCAAATTTTATGAACAAAATAGGAGAATGAAGAAAGTTTTTCGATGCATATTTTACACTAAATTTTATTGTTCGTTTAATTATTATCGTATCAGCATTCAGTTTTCATTATTCTTCTGTCATCCGTGTAGCGAAAATGATAAGAAAACAACGGTATAAATACGTGGCTGGCTGAACGCAACGCGGAACGAGGTTCAAATCGAATGGAGAAGTTTAATGTGAAAGAGAGAGATAGAAGATAAAACGAAAACAGCAGCTACGCTCAAGTACCTACAGAATTTCTCATTAATACACTCAACGACTCGTGTTACTCGCAATTAAAAGGTCACCTTTTGTTTAACATTTAACGCAAATGTATGGATTACGTAAGATTATCATATGTGTATACGTAGTGACGCATTATCAGTAATGACTGATCGCGTAATTATTTTTATAGCGGTGATTTTATGGAACTGCAAATTCGACCCGCGACTGATCAAACAACGGTAATTTTCTATTTACGTCGAAGTGTTATCGCAACGTTATTTTCGTCAGCAGTAGTTGTATCACAGTTTTAGTTATACGGCTGTGTAAGTATGTAATGTTATAAAATATGTACTTTGTAAAATATACAGCTGTTCCTATAATGAAGTGTTCTTTAAATAATTATGAAGTAAGAATTGATTGACGGTTTAGACAAATTGAAAACACATTTACGACGATTGTGAATACTTGAGTAAGTATGTTGACGATAATCCCATTAGTTTGCACCGTTTAATAAAAAATTCTGGTAAAATGAGTATCGTTATAATACGGGTCCGAAAATTGTTGAAAATATAAAAAAATTTAGTTACACTGATTATAGTTGTCGGTTCTACCTTTTCCCATTTTTTCTAACACACTGAATTCGTTTGTTTAGTCAACAACATGTTCTTCGGTTGTATAAATACAGTTGTAAAATTAACTTTCATTCTGATACCTATAAAATTTCCGTATAACAGCCAGAACTAGAAATTTCCCTCCGTGTGATTTTACAGAATTTTCATTTCAATATAGTTCGAAATTCTGTCAGAAAATGTCATATGACATTTTTCATTCAGCTTTTATGCTGACTTAAGATCAAGATCCGACGACAATTTTTATCATATTGTACGAGTAATTTTATGCGATTCGTTAAAAACTCTTTAATATAGAAACACTTGAGCTTTCTGAACGTATCAGTGACTTAGGATCGTTAGAATTCAAGAGTTGAAGCCATAACTAATGGAACGAGAGCCGCTGAAGTAGTAGAAGTACGCGTTTGATCGGGCAGCAGTTATTGAAGCGTATCTCTAGTACCAATTCCCGGGGCCTCGAACCACCTTGGAATTCTTTATCGAATGCGATTGCTGCAGTATTTCTATACATGCATATATATAGAATACTCATACATTCAAGTCTAATTTATTATTAATTAATTACATTATCATTAGACCTTGACCTAGATTGAATCGTTTACGAGTGAATTCATACGACAATAATGGGATTAATAGTTTGAAAAACAAAATCACTGATAATAATTTCGATTTGACGAATTTTATCCTTTTTTGAAGTCTAAGTGTATTTATTTGGAGTTATTAATTATTATTACTAGTATTATTATTATTAGTGAATTCACATTTGATCATAAATCATTCGAATAATTGAAAATCAAACGAAAAATCATGATTCGTGTCGTAACAGTTTAAATAGCGCGCCTAAACGTAAATCAAAATAAGAAAACTAGTCAAATAGAAGCAGTGGTTACCACTCGGAGAGAAGACGCCGAAGAATCAACATCTAATCAATACCTCGTGGTCCACATTTTTAATCTATTTGCACATTTCAATATATTCAATTTTACAATCTACATTTTTTTTTTTTTTTAATAACGTTTCGTCACATTTTTTCTAAAAGTGTCAATGCAGACTTAACAATTTTAACAAGTTTATAACATACAAAGGTGAACAGCTATCTACAAAAATGAAATTTATATAACGAAAACGTGGTAAAACGGCTTGACAAAATCCGCAATTAAAATATCTACCCCCTTTTTCACCAACAAACTACGAAATCTCCTTGGATAACGATAAAGAAAAGTAAAAGTTAATTAAAATAAAAAAAACTGTCATTGTTAATAAAAAAGACTTCACGAAAAATTGTCGAATTAAATTTGAAAATTAACATTTATGTATAGAAAAATGGTACATTAATCTTGCGAATGAATGAATAGACGAATGAATTGCTAAAACTAATTAATATTTACAATTTTATTTACACAAGTTCATGCACCTTTTATTTACTCAATTATTATACAAAATCAAAATATATACAATTTACCTAAAAAGAAAGAAATTCACTCAAAATTGATAATAAAACAAAATTGACTGATTTTACATCTATAAATACATGTCTAAACAATTTTTTCTGTAGTTTAATAACGCGCAGCTGGGTGACACTGAATGCTTAAGTATAGAACCCTTATTCGACAACCCATTGCAAAACATTACCACCTGAATGGAGTTGGGTGATGAAGTAACCTAAGGTTCGTAGAACTTTTGAGTTTGTTGCTAATAGAATTTTTTCGCAGGCTACTCTCGCGATAGAAAAGCAAACAAATTCCCATTGTTTCTTATTATTATAATCAATGCTGCCACTGTTACTAATCACTATCCTTTTCAACATTTGTTTTTTTTTACTGTGGAAATAAAATGTCACAAGTTCTAAAAAGGAAAATGAAAAGGGAAACTTGCGTCACTCCGCTGATAATGATTTTTATTTTTTTTCTCACTTTTCGCGGTACCGGAATATTTCTTGTGATAGGCAACAACAACCGTTATAATGTGTTATTTTAAATCTGCATACGAGGATAACATATCGCATGTTCGTTGTTCTTTTTTTTTTGTTGCTTTAGGTTTTTTTTTGCATTGGAAAATATTGGTGTTTGAAATTACATGCACGAGTGATCGTGCGAACGCTGGTACATATTTTGTTACATATTTTCAGTGTGTCAGTGATGGAAAAATTGAGTTTCGATCTAGTTCGAAGCTTTTTCAGAAAAGTTTTATCTCCTCCGCGTTGCGTAGGGAAATAGAAAAAATGAAAGAGAGAGAAAGATAAAGTGAGAGGGAGACTGAATGCAAACGAGAGAGTCGGTGAGTAAGTTATATTCGTATATCTTATAGACACGTGAAGCACTCGCCTCATAGTAAATATGTACCACACATACCCCACGGAGCTTTTCAAGTTTTCTAATCTATTTACCAACTTTTCGAGAGCCGAACACGCGCTACGTCACCTTTTCTTCTGCTTCTTCTTCGCTCGATGAACACAGTTTGAAACGCAATTTTCGAACGATGTATTACAAGTCATTTTACGTTTAAATTATTGACTCTCTGTAGTCGATGAGTATTCTTTTTCTTTCTATTTCTTTCCGTCCAATGAAACACAATTATAATTGAACAATTTTACGCGCTGTAAGATTTTACGAAATTTGAATAATAAAATGCATCTCGGACGTTTTTTCTAGATTTAGTTTACCAAAGGGATGAGCTTTAATTCATTGAAAGTACTGTTAGAATTGGAAAAAAAACTTTTCTTAGACAGTATGAGAAGTATCCGAATTTTTATTGTTATATAGTGTCTGATTATGCCGATATAATATTATCCTCGTGTCTGCAATCGAATTTCGTTTCGGTTAGCGGAGTGCCCGTAATTCAATCGCAAAAAAGAAATGCCAGATATTTGTGAGAGAAAGGAAAGAGTTGGGAAAAAGTTTCATAGCTACGCGGTCGACGAAACTCGGGGTGAAATTCGACGGGAAACTCTGCGTACAGGTTCGTCGAACCCCTGATATTAATTAACGGATGAGACAGCTGGAACGTCAAATGGTCGTTCAAATTGCAAGTCAGATTTTCGTACAATATATATATATACCCAATATACCCCTATAAAATTCAGGAAAAGAAGCGTTGAGTGAAATGGCATTTTAACAAATATTATCGGAAAATGGGTCTTTAAACAAATGACAATGATTCGATATTTTACAACATGAACGCAGCGTTGTCTTTGATCAGCAAAACGCTTAATATTAGTCAGAAAATCGAGTTTTCCTTATCGGTAAAGTTTCAGCTAGCGCAAGTGATATATACACTCATTGCGGAACCGTTCACCGGTTCCAGGTTCTATAATGACCAATTATTTGCTGCTCAGATTTGCATATTACAGTGAAAAAAAGATCTTTCGTATTTTTGCACCGTGGTTTCATTTTAAAAATTACTTTTCACTTGTGTCAAATCAATGGTTTGTATGTTGTTACTGTGATAATGCAGATATTCTGGCTGTTCCTCTTTCTCAACGGTTTCGATTTTCGCATGTGAAAAATAAGTCGGCTGTGCTGAATTGAAAAGTTTGCAAGGAGTAGAAAAAAAAAAAAAAACTAAAAAAAATCACATCATTTCAATTATACAATAACAGAAAAATGAATATCCGTAAATTCATACGTCAACGTAAAATCGCCTGTGACGTATTCGAGCATCTTCGCAACGTTTCAGGTAACTTATCAGAATAAAATCATGTGCAAAGAGATACAGAGAGTGAACGAAAATCGCTGAGAATAAAAATAAGCCGCGCCCTGCTGTAGACCCGCTTTGGTACTTACCGCGTGTGTGTATTTCAAGCCAGATCGGTGTCCGGAGGTTGAAACTCCTTCTATGTAAATCCGTTGGAAAATCCGTCTTTCCTCAGCACTGCAACGAAGAGAGCCAAGAGGCTACAGCTTTGCGAATTTTTAACGAGAAAATAAAGCTTGTGAAAAAATGTAAAATCCGAGGTAAAAGCCGAATACAAAGTACGGAAACATCCATTGTATGTACTACATGTACCATTCGTATGTCGCAGGTATAATAAGATATCATTACTGATGCCGGTCGATTCGACGTTTTTTCTTTTTTCTTCATCCTTATTCTTATGGACATGCACATCTTTTCCTCTCTCTCGTAATCATACCTAAATCGAATGTTATGAATAACGTATTTCTTATCACAATTCGTTCGGTTGAAAAGAAAATCTGAACCGCAGCATGCGAGAACGTGTCTTCAACTAATTGCAGGCGTAAACGTTTATAATTATTAAGATTGAATTAACGAATGGGTTAGTAAAGAAAAAAATTCATTTCTAATTAATAGTGATGAGATTGTGGAGAAAATTACAACGAATATGGTGCTCGTATCATGAAATCATTACGAAAATAGATAAAAAAAATCCAGGAAACTTGTGTCGAATTTACGTAACTTTCGGAATATCGCGTTTGTTATATAACCGAAGGTAATTGAGTGACTGCGATATTTGTTAAAATATAAAGAAGGAATTAATCGAGATAAATGATCTATCGTTACGAATCTGTTGGAATTATTCGTGATAGCGCTGATGAAATCGCTCGGTTAGAAATCATGAAAATCGTTGCTAGTCCTTTGGTAAACATCAAATGGTTTCATATCAGTTCATATTATCATTCTATCGGCTTCTATCCTATCATGTGATTTCGTTGATTGTCCATTGACCAAGTAATTTTCAATTATTTCTTGCGATCTCCTATGATTCTGCCGAATCGGAAAATCAGTGAAAATTGCCCGAAACGTCCGAAAGTCGTCGGCAACCAGAGTTAATATGAGAAATCAATGAAAACCAAAGAATAAGTATCTGTAGAAATCGGTTGTTACAAGTTTCCGAAGTTGTCGAGTTGAGTTTTAAATTCTTGCAATGCCTCGCGTAATCTTGACTAATTTCGACCGTTTCCGAGCATTCTGACCATTCAAATATCGGCATATAGGTTTCAATTTTGCGTGAGAGAAGAAAAAAAAAAAAAAAACAACAAAAACTCACCTACAATGACGACTGATAGAACCAGTTGTGGGTGACAGTGCAAGGTGGTAATTTTGCTTGGGTCAGTGTCAAGCAGAGAAATTATTGAGATGCGACTAATTGTAAGATGGCCGCCATTTTGTTACTCAAATACGACAAAGACTGATGACTTCTGCTTTTGATGGAAATGGCTGTGTCCGAAAGTGCGTGGAAAACTGAGAGGTTAGACTTGAAATTGACCAAGTGGCTATACGATCTCTGTTACGTGCCGCAGTTATTTATCTAGCGTCAACGAATCACGCGTTAAAATGATTATTTGCCTCGAGCCCAAAATAACTTTCATCCATCGCAGCGCGGTGACCTAGTCTGAATATTATTGAACACAACAGAGTTTATACACCGCGAAGAAAAATTATTCGATGATAAATTATTCGTCTTGAAATGCCTTGAAAATATTGACTTTTACTCAAAATTTTGCAGTTTCTGCGAGTGTTTGTTTATTTTTTATTTTCTTCGTCAGAATATAAAATAAATTATATGGAAAATTTCTCTCTCCTTCTCCGCGACGGAAAGAAGGAAAGTCAGAGAACCGTCATCCTTTTTGAATAATGTTCATAGAATAATATTTATGTTCACTACCTGAAAGCTGTGTTTTCACGGACAACAAGAATTGTTTGTATCACGTGTTCAAGTGGCTGGCTCGTGAAAAACTTTTTTGTCAGGCTCCGTCGAGCTATTCCGAATGATCGATCAAAATAATATTAAAGGTGTGTGCTGCGCGTATATCGTACGTCGTTTAATGTAAATATCGACCGCTCAAGTGTTCTAAGCTTCTCGCAACGCCGCAACCAATACAAGCTCATCCCATCTTCCTTTTTGCTGTGTAGAAAGATCCTTTCTGTTTGAGAAAATTAGATCCGACATGCACGCGCGAGTAACACCTGGGAAAAAACAGCCACTTCACATATTTTTACGCTGGAATAAAACATTTGTGAAATATTTAAACGGAGGATCAGAAAGTTTCTAAAATACTTCTTCTACATTCGCTTTGTGCTCTGCATACTTAACAGAACGTCGTCAACGCGTACGTATCAAAGACTTTAAATAAATAAATTTGTATAATAATATTTTTCTAGCATATTTGTACAAGTGTGTTGTGTACGGGACATATTGACGAGCGGCTGTCAAAACGATACGTTGTTTCGGGTACATTTTGAGTCCGATCTCGTCGCTGTTCTCGAGTTAGGGAATGAAGGAAGGAGTAAGAATCGACGCGGGTAAGACGTATTGGAATATGTATAACGATTTATTGGAACAGTAAGGAGTATAAATGTGTAGACGAGTGGACCTTGCGAGTGTTGGAATTAATAGTTAGAAAATGATTTAGGAATTGATTTGTCGAGATATGGATTTGGAAGTTGGAATGGAAGTTGAATCGTCGGTAATGGATTAGAATTGTTCTCGAGGAAAGTTGGAATACAGGTGTAGTGGATGGAGGATGGGTTAGAAGTCTACTTGATGAAAGTTGGGATAGAAGTGATTTTGGGAGAAAAAGTATATAAGTGCAGGTAAGGTGCAATAATCCAGAACAGTGGGGAATAGAATTAGCGGAGTAAGGGCGACAACGACTGACGTGAGGCTCGATGGAAATAGGAGGACAGGGTTGAAGACTATAACGTTACGATAAGGAATGTGGAAGAGTTAGTAAATAGAAGCAAGATGGGGAGAACGTGTGGCGGCATGCCGGACGTAACAAACGTTTCCATTTTTTTTTTTTTGTTTCAACGTACTTTCAACAAAAAAGAGGGATATGGAATTCATTTTCAGCATGACTCCTACATATTAAATCCCGCAGAGCATGGAAGACTGATTATTGAAAAAATGGGGTGCGCGTTGCTAGGGAAAAGAGCCGATTAATTTCAAACTCCGGGATTCGGAGGGTGCAGATTTGCAGGCCACGGGTCATCGTGTATACATTCCACCTTTCTGATAAGAGTGATAATCCCGCAGAATACGCAAGCCGCAGCTTTGAACCGGGGGAGAAAAGGGCCGAGTATGTTGCGTAACCGGAAAGTGGAATGATACATCACCCGAGGAGAAGTTTACTCACAATTAGAGTTTGCGTTTTTTTTTCTGTTCCCTTATGCTTTTCCCTGATTTTTTTTTCCCCCTTAATGAGGGATAAAATTGAGCTGTTCCAACGCGACGAATTAATTTATAATACAGACCGTACCCCGTCCAATTATTGCTGGGCACGCTCCCATGCAAAATCTCCCGCTGTGAAAGGATTATTAATTAATAATACAAACATTAAGACGTTAACGATGACGCGATTTGTCAGACGTTATAATTGGTGTTCCAATATTATAATCTTAAGCCCTTAGGCACTGCGGACGAAAAACTAAGAAATTATACATATTTGAAGGATAATGCCTATATACATATAATAATAATTTGTAAAACTTTCACGACCGCCAATTAACAATTTTGGAAGACACGGAAGTGGAAGAAACGGCATAAACGACGAGTCGAGCGTTTTATTTTTCATCACCACTGATACAACTGTTTCCTATTTTCTGTAAATTTGCAATTTTTTTCGTAACCGAATGCCTCTTACATATTTTTTCCTTGATCCCAGATTATTTTTCAACAGATGTAGACAAACAAAGTAATTCAAACCGTGTAATGATGATAATTTCGATAATTTCATTGATGTGCTGTAAAAACATTGTACGATCGATCAACAGCGATCGATAAACATAAGAAAGCGTGGTACGCATAACCGTGGCTAATTTCGCCGATGATCGGCAAAACGGACGTCCTAGTTAACCGCAAAAAGAAAATGTTTAAAACAGACTCGGGCAGCCTCAGGAAAAACAATTTTCTCTCGCTGACAACGGGGGTCCTTTTCTTCGTCGGTTGGTGGGTAGCGATAGACGCGTGGTCATTTTACGACAATAAGCTTGCCCAGAAGAAGATATACTTCCTCCCGGGTTTCGCTAACACGCTGTGCTTCGTGGTCGTGCATAAAATCCCCATCGAGATGCCCCACAACTCGGCGAACTACGAGGGCGGTGTCCTTGGTCCAAGGATCGTACTGTTCCTGGCGTTGCTGGTCGGCTTCGGGAGCCTGATGTCGTCGATCTACGTCCTGGCGGAAGTCATCTACTACGACGTGATTTCCAAGTACGTCGGCATCGCCGTTCTCGTACAGAATGTCTTCATCCTCGGGTCGACGTTGTTATGGAAATTTGGGCGCAGCCACGAAGACTTGGTGCTCTGAATCGGAAAATTTATCAGAGGATATCCGGATGTCGACGGATGCTGGACGAATGAATAATCCACGTACCTGGTCCTGGGTGAAAGTCACTCCTCTGTGTTCCTGACTAAAAATTTAGCTTTATGACGCGTGAGGTGATTCGTGGGTCCCGAATAAATGTTCCTTCCGGCTTTGTAGACATTGGTCGAGCATGTGGAATGGTCAATTGTCAGGAAAAGAAATTCGTTCCATTCGACACGTCTGAATATACTTGAATATTTGAATCCTTGGTGTAGTAGGTTATAGTCACATGCGGTCAATAAAAAGCAAAGCAACGTTATCTACTCTGTGCCACATTCATTTTTTTATCGTTCTTGGAGAATAGTTTGAGTATAATCGAGAAGGTCGTAAATTTGCGCTGTAAAACATGGCGATGATGGTAAAATTGACAAAAATTAGTAGATTTGGAATACCATAATAGAACAAATTTTCTCATCAATTCGAAAGTTTAACGTCAAATTGTATCGGATTGACACAAGATTAACACAAGATTGGCACAGTCAATTTTTGTTTATACAGAAGTCCGGACTGAACTTTTTCTCACAATGGATCTGCGCTATAGATTGAGCAAGAATTTTTTTCCAACACATGCTCAGAAAGTTTGATTTTCGAAGCCTGTAGAGCGTGCGTGAGGTGCCCCATTTCTGAACAGTGCGGTAAAATGACGCTGGCGCATGCGCTTGGCTGAAATTCTTCATTTTACACACCAGGGCTTTCTTAGAGCATCCTACTTTCCGATAACTTATTTTTACGCGCGAAGTTTATGCACCGCGAATGCCGTCATTGAGCAGAGTTCAACCCGAAGTTTGAACGTTTAGGTTAACTTTCACGAAGTCGGACTTTACATGCCTATAGACATCTTGATTTTCTCCGATTTTAGGTTTATTAGAAAGAGAGGAAACATTCTTTTATGTCGATGGCTTCGGTTCAACATATTTCTTCAATGCAACTTACCTGAACTCAAGGAGCTTCACTCAACGTTTTAAATGTAAAGATTGTCTGCAACGTTGCAGCACAGAAAAGAATTATCTGTAAGAATAAAACTCAAAGGAAAAGAGAGAAAGCAGATCAAGGTTAACAAAGAAACAATTTGCATACTGCAAGTAGGTATGATAAGATGTCATTATTATGTCCATTCGATTCCACCGTCTTCCCATCGATCCGATTTGTCTTTTGTGAGTAAAGGGAATGTACCAGTTCCGTATACATAACTGCTAATTTTCGAACATACTCCTCGATACTTCATTTCAGGTTAGACTAGAAAAATGATCATCCGCCAACCTTCGTATTATACATGCTATATTTGACTCAGGACCGTCATACATAAGGTACTGTAAATTCTTGCACACTGTTTATTTCTCAAAAACGAAATTGAACTGGTCTTATAGAGTACGAATTCAACCACGACACGATATATCAGCACAGCATTGAATGTGGACTTTGCAACCAGAAGCAGCGTCCTTTGAGTATCTAGACAAATTACCGAAAGCGCGTTTTTAGGGCGTTGAAAAGAGATTCAGGATGAGAATTTGAGATAATACTTAAATTGAGAGCACTCACGTGTAATCGCTTCTTTGCGGCGCCGGTACTTCTGATCCTTGCGGGCTAGTCACCACCGGCGATCTATACCCCTTATGAACTGCAGTAATCAATTGAAATTCAATGCTTAAAGTCACTTCAACAAAGTTTCTGAACGCGTTCGAACGTTTCAAACTTCCCAGTAGCTCAAAATACTAATCAAGTTTCAAAGTTTCTAGTAGTATAATACCTAAGGTATACGTCGCTTGTTAGCGCGGTATGATCCTTGTAGTATTAGCTAATTTAAATTTTTTTCAACGTTTCGACAATTCAAAAATGGGAACACAGGTTTTAATTTAGTGTTACAAAATACTCACTGATTGATTTTCGACAGAACTGCCTGTTCACAACAATGCAATCTGATATGTCGGCCATGGAGAGTGAGAGTTGGGAGTTGAAACTGACCATTTAGGTAGAATCGTTGGTATTCTACGCAGTTCTCTAGCTCAAGTCAACAGATCACTCGGTGAAATGATCATTCGCCTGTAACCCGGAATGACTTCACTTGCTATCCAATCAGACGCAGTGGCAGTTAAATTTTATTGGCAGTTAGATTACTCGAGTTCATGTTTCGGTTGAAATGCCTGAATATTTTTATTGTTATTGTGCCTGAAACCTCGAGTAGAAACATATTGCGAGCTAATTCAATCATTTCATTGTCCCAGGTATTTGAAGACAGTTTTATTTCGAACGAAGAAATTGAAATTGAGGAAAATCGTCTTGCTTGAAAATTTATTACGCTAATTTTAATCAAAAAACGATTTATCATACTTGACTAGATTGTTTCAGCTTCAACACGTTTAAACACACGCGGCACTATGTATTCTTAACTAAGAATTTAATTTCGTAGTGCGCGAGCGTTGGTCTAAAATAGGAACCCGACTACATCTCGTCGAGTAAAATCAATTCACTGATTGTGAGTAAAATTCCTATTACTACACTCCTTAGTTTAGGTGTTGAGTTATTACTGATTTTTCGATAAGAGTTGAATTTACGGAGCGGCGTTTGGATTATAAATGAGAAAAGCGTGAGGGGAGATACTAATCAATAAGAAATGAAAGAAAATCTGTGCAGGAGGTACTCGACGATAAGTATACCAGCGAATCTTACGAGTATTCAACTGACAGGAATGACAATTAATTCTATAATTCAACGGGTTCAAGTTAATTGACATTATATCTAATAAAAGGTATAAACGAAAGCCTGTTTTGCATTTGCAAAGATTGTTAATTTCAAACCATTCGCAATAGTCAGCGTATCCCAAAGGCCGTGAATGGCGAACTGGGCTATGGCCCAGCATTTCCCGGAGGATTACCCGTGGGAGTATCCGTTTTTTTTAAAATGACGACGGTCCCTAAGGACGCAGCCTGCCTGACACAGTGGCGCTGATATTTTCACGGTTCGCGGGCCGTAATCAAACCGTACACACCATTTTTACATCAGTTTTTGAGGGCGTTCCAACAGCCTACGGGAACGTAGCTATCAACGCCCGTCGAGTCTGACGACGAGTCTAGACAGTTACAAAAGAAACGATGTGTCGATGTTTGGCGGAGCGGAGAAAAAGGAAGCTGTAATCTCAAGAAGGGAGAATTTTTGGTTGGTCCGATTTTTTCAGCTTTAAAAACTCCGCATTTCTTCCTTTCCGATGAATCTTCTTCCGTTACACATCCTTCAACAAATGATCGGTAAAACACCTGAACTCAGTCGTGCAACCACGTGTTGCGGGTTTTCTGACTCGACGGAGTGGAAACTGTTTTTCAAACGAAACAGAAACGTGTTCTACCGGAATAGCTATAAGCCAGATCGATAAAATTTACCAAGTTTAACGTATAAATTCGGTGGAAAATTCGATTATGCGTGAATTTTTTTCCTACCATAGGTCAGATGCGAAAAAGCGAATCTTTTCGTATTAAAGCAATTTCACCGCGTGACCGTAAATCTGTATCCCATTATTTTTTCGGCACCGTTTGTCAAAGCTTACTCAACACGACGGAACCTTTGACTAGTTTCAAATCGCTTTCAACACTATCTCAGCGAATACTCCTGCACGGTTTCTCGTGAATCGAACTACGCGAGTGTAAAAATTCCAAACGAGCTTCATTCTCGTATTCGGTGCAGTGATCCGAATAATGATGACTCGGCTTACGTTGTGTCAGGTTAGGTATGACGATGATTTACCGTCTAGACAAGCGAGGACTACGAGTTTACAACTTTTGTATTTAACAATACTTTGACCCCCCCGTTGTATACTCTCCACGCGACGATAAATCGACTCCATCATCAGCAACCGGCTGTCACAGATGATGACGGTATTAAAAAGCGACGCGCGAACCGTCGATTTGTTATAAACTCTATTCGCGCGCTCTTCAAACTTCTTACTTTACATTCTTTTAATTTGTTGCCCTCTCGTTGTACAAATTCTCCCAAAGTTGAACACAAAAACACGGTCAGATTGTCTGAAAAAAACCGCCCGTAGTCGGGCAATTCAACGTTCGTCAATGCAACCGTCGTACTGCATTTCTTGCGAAATTTGGGTTGCCTGACTGCAGGCGGCAATTTAAACTATCGCAGTATAAATGATCGTACGTTCTCTCTAATTTACGTACGAAGAGACATTGCTCTCGTTAGTTTTTGCATCTTATTATCTGTCAGATCATTTATTTCTCCACAGTCTGATGTTCAATTTCGATTAAAATTTGAGAAGTCTGGTTAGCAATTTACGAATCGATTATACATGCGAACAGGAGGGAGAGATGAGTGAAATGTTGTGTATAATGGCAATTAACTCGCAATGTTTTTGCAGTCCTTCTATTATACTGATAATATCTAACTTCGCGTGATTGATCCCTCACAAATTACCCGCCTATACGGATAGGAATATAATATTTGGCTATATCGTAACAGCTGATCGTTGTATAGATCGTACAAAGGTTAAACTCCTCAGACTCAAAGGTCAGAACTTGGGGACTAAATAATCGTTTAACTCGAAGGCGGCAAAGTACCCGGAATCACGCGAACTGGCGGTTCTACACAGCTGTACCACCCAGGCTCGAGTATCTTATACATACCTATAATAATCTATCTAGGAGCTCGTGCCGCGGTGTTAACGCCCATTGTTCAATGGAATCATCATTTACTTTCGCCAGCCTATTAATCTTGGTGAAAATTTTCGCGTTGAAGATCAGAAGCAAAAAGGAGCATCGTTGATGAAATTCAAGCTAGTATTCACGCGCCGCATTTGGTAATTCATTGCTACTGCAACTGCTACGTCTAAAACCGAGAAAATCCCCTAGCCGTGTAATAATCTGGGGAAAAAGTTAGACGCACACTCATACAATTTATACAATAGTTTATAGGCGTAAATTATAATGCTCAATTTTATCCCTACTGATGTAAAATAATCGCGTAATACGGTTAAATCTGCGATGAGAGCAACCGTCCCGCGGACGCACTCAGTCAGCCCTTGAAATTTAATAAGGTTATAAAAAAATCTCCACGTCTATGTCTGTCTTGGCAATTTTATCTTCTTGCCGCTCAATCTTCAGATAGAGCGAATGGAGGGACGGCGGGTTTCATGTACCTTGTTATTATTATGGTATATCAAAAAAATTAACGACCAACAGAAAATTAATCCGTTGCTATGGTAATACGGTAATTTTCACTGACAAGAATAAATGAAAATAATCATTCACGCCAGCTGTATCAACAGTGTAATCTCTCGGATGATACTTTCGCCTGTTTTCACACCAAACATTCGATTAGCGCATATTTTTTTTCGACTGCCAGATTATTCACTTCACCTGCCCAGTTTCATATCGAATAATACGCAACTGTGGGAATTCGATTCAAGTCCAACTCACGTGTCATCATAGGTAAGGAAATACCGCAGGCATTACACATATGTGTGAATTTTAACGGGCTGGTTAAATTCGTGCGAAGTGATCCAACTGCAGAATTTGTGGTGTAAGCTCACCCAATTTTAATCCTGACACAGTGGAATGTTCATTCGCTAAGTCCTACAACCTCAAACGAGGTAAATCGCATTATATCGCCAGTTACGTGGGAGATTTACAGTAATTTGAACCGTCCATCAGAGCTGGTCTCTTGTTGAGCCATTTCCCAATGAAATTTAATCTCTCCTCTACACGGCGGTCGTAATTAAAGCTCTCTTCTTTCTCCATTTGGACTGACAAAATGCCATATTGCTCCTACTATTTGCCCTTTAACTTATATTATAGATATCCCTATTTCTTAAAGTATCCCACGATACATGCTTGCAGATTTTTTTATTTTCCTCGTGTCTAGAGAGTTGCAAAAATTTGATCCCTGCGCAAATTCTGTTTCCCTCTCTTTTTCTCCCGACTCCGATCTAAAAAAAAAAAAAAAAAACCGAACAGCAAAGAAGGATATGTCTCTAAAAGAGGGAAAAGAAAACGTAGGCAAAAAATATGAACAGAAAAAAAGCTGCAGGCTGATTTTCAGTAGTCGTGTAATCCTCCGGAAGTACCGCAAGAATTGTCAGGACCAAGATGACGGTGTAAAATCGTGTGGGAGTTAATTCTGGCCTCTCGTTTATAAATTGTACAATCTTTCGAGGTTCCGCCCGATGAAGCGACGCAGTTTATCGTTCCTGATCGATTGTTAAAATTGCCGTTATCATGTTCTTCATAGTTTCTTTTCTCTGTTTTCAGATGGTGAAGATGATGATGACCGTCGTGATTGTCTTCACGATATGCTGGCTTCCGTTCAACGTACTGACGGTGAGGAATCGAATGATGTTTTCGCACTCCGTGATGTTGTTCGCAGATCTGTTCCAACGGCATTGTTTTCCAACAGCTCGGCCTTGACCACGATGACCGGTTACGAGAATGGTCGGGATTGCCCTACTTGTGGGTCGCTGTGCACTGGCTATCCATGTCTCACTCCTGCTATAACCCGGTTATCTACTGCTGGATGAACGCCAGGTTTAGAGCCGGGTTTCTGCTGACCCTTGCACGAGTCCCGTGCATGCAGCGGATCATCCCTCAGGGTCGTCGAAGAACGCACCATACAAGCATGGCGGGAATCGCTTTAACCGGTAATGAACGCGCCTTTCATTATGCTGCACGTTTCGTCATCTTGAATAAACTGAGAGCGAACTGTAGAAACTAGTGCCCATTCATACGTGCGAGTAAATTTCTCTAGGTTCATTCTCAGCTGTTGGGCTTTCCTCGAGCGTGAAATCATAACTAAACTATTCTTGCCGTCATTTTCTCTTGTCCGATACAGCGCTCGGTGCGTAAAGGTTTTCTAAAATTATTTTAAGCCCGATATTCAATTTAAAGTGGGTTATGATCGGTTTTGCCCATTTTGGTTTCACAATTAAGTATATCGATTCCAAAACGGATATGGTTCACTCTTGTAGTTTGTGTTTTTCTTGATTAATTCAGCATTAATGGTCGGCCGAATTTTGCAGCGTTGATTACAGCTTCAGACTTGCTTGACAATGATTCTAAATTATTTCTTTTGTGAGTGTATTATTTCTAAGATCGTTTCTTCCAAAAGTAACACGAGGATTCGAAACGGACTTGCTGAGGGACGAACATTTGTTAGTTAATAATCTTGGATATGAAATATCCCAAGTAGAGTGCAGTAAATACTTCGCATCGCATTCAGAGCCGAGTTCATGGAATTTGATAGCATCTGCACTTCATAAGACTATATTGATTAAACCAGATATAAGCCGCAGATCGAATCAGTAATCCCAAATTGCCTAAATCGAAGTCCGCAAGCTTGGCTCTGAGTCTGCCAGAAATTTGTACACGTATAGATAACGTACACGTACACGTACAATCGCAATGCGTCCAATCTAATTTCCTTCCACAGCGTTCTAAGTGCTGAAATATTATATCTGATCTAATTTACAAGATGAAAAGTCGTCACTCAGCAACTCCGTCGGTTCTTCATGCTTCGCTAACATGCCTAATTTTTTCCAAACCCACGAACAGCACCCCACCAATCCACAACAAGCATTATCAGCTGCGGAAGAGGATCAAATACGTCGATCCTCAACAGAAATAATTGAAAAATTATCGTTTTTACAAGTCTAATTTCTGCAATTAACCATTGCCATTTCAAATAAGCTAAAATAACGTTGACTGTGATTTTATAGATTTCAAATGATTGAAGATTTGACAGTTGATTTTATTTTCATTACGTATTCGTGAACAGTCGAACATAGAAGAAACATATCACGCAGTCTCTGCTCGTTAAAATACGAATATTCTTGAGCTAATAACGCACGATCATTTTTCTTTTTTTTTTTTTTTGATAAAGTGAGTGTTCGACGGCAATTGTTTAAATACCGTCTATTAACCGCCTGCAGCCAACATGTGAAACAGATTAACAAACACCAACCGACACACACCTGTTACAAATTGAAAAAACAGAAACACTATACATTTATGTAGGAATATCATCGAATACTGCTGGACCTTCACTTGAAACCGACGTGGTGAACGTAGTTGATATTCGAAAGTGACGGTTCGTTGCAGACGTGGCCTCCTCGCACGATCCGAAGAAATGATCCTTCCCTGATCGCGTTGCAGGATTGGAGGCTCCGGACAACTCGATTCTCCGGAGGATCAACACCTGCAGCACTTATATTAGCGTCAGGCGGAAACCTAGCGGGCATCATTACGCTCCTGCACGATCCGCTAGTCTCCGTCACACGGATCTTATCTCGACGAGATCGGGTCAGGCGCAGAGTCGCCGTCTCATTCGGCTTGACTCACATCCGGAGGAACGGATCTAGTCGAAAATTAACAGAATTGAACTATACATTTAACTCGACGTCATTCTTCTCATTGTGCGGACAACTTTTAGCAGCGTGTGTCAGTGGGCTGTCCTTGCTCTTAGTTTGAACCACTTCCCTTTCTTTTTTTTTTTTTTTTTTTTATCGAACAAATCAGCGCCTCGTGTCGATTTAATAGACTTTCTGAGAGAATATAAATTTGACTCTGTACGTCGCAATTTGCGGACAAGGTATTTATCGGTTTTTTACTCTTACCGAACATGAGATGGAAATATGATGGGGTAAATCAGCCTGTCTGTAGGCAACTAGATTTAATAGGTGAGATAATGATTGTTGTCTAATTGTCTATGCGCAGGAGTCCTTGGAGTGATGTGAGTCGCCTGCACACAGGTATTTTATTTATTTTCGTAATTTATTCTCATACAGAGGCATACGAATAATCGAGAGAAATAATATGCATATGGTACTGTAAATACATTGGAATAAGTATCGTAACGCAACATGTCCTCGCAAGCGATTTTACTCTACTGTTTGGATCTTTTTTTCTCTGTGAGTTTAGATTTTCAGAGAAATATTCTTTCATTGTTTTTATCGGATCTACCGGGTTCTCCACAACCAAAAATCCCGTCGCGGTGCAATATTGCAGTATTCAAACGTCTGATTTAATCGTTGCGCGGATACCATCGCATGTCGTTGTTGATAATTCGTAACATCGAAGTAAATAATTCTAGTCGCACACCCCATGTACAGTAGAATATGAAATAGAGCTGCCTAGCCATAAAAGATAAATAATGACTGTACTGCTACGGGGAAAAACAAAAAGTACGAATAAACATTGAGTAATTGTTATCTTATATTTATTGTTAAATGTAAACTGTGTAACGCTTTGCATAAGATTTTTGTTTTCGTTTATATAATAATGATATTGGTATGTACACATAATGATTTGTATACATTCATATGAATATATGTTACCAGTATGTATATTTTACAATGTCTAACAACGTTACAGGTAACAAATACGTAATCATAATTAATCTGTAAAAGACTGTTGACCATAATGCGCGATAAATGAATCTTGTCGTATTTAGTGTCACTAATTCAGCCGTCTCGCAAAACGAAACTAACAAATACGTTTTGGGTATACTTAACGATTTATATTAATGAAGTATTACGTACACAGTCATCCGCAACATGCCAACGCACAGAGGAAATTCGCTACTAAACGCGTCTCGCCCCTATACAGTGTAATAAAATGTTTCTATATATAAAACACATATATTGATATTCTTGTAAACCGAATGGTAATTTTCTCCCTTGCGTTATACGTTTCCCCAGGGAATATCCGCACCTGTCTATAACACGGTTTTAATATCGTTGATGTAGGCTTACGGCGGAATTGGTGGAAATTTTTGCAGTGTTGAGCGGAAGCTTAAAGCGTAAAACGACACGGTCGAAGTACTCAGTACGAATTTCTCATCCCTTAATGGAATATTGAGGACCTCCCCTTCGATCTTTGAAATCGCGCGATTCCAACTGCGATCATCAATCTCACAATTCATTCCGCGAAATCGCTGGATATTGAACAAGTCTTACAGTTCTTGATTAGGTACGATACGGGCCGCAGGATTTATCTGGCAAAGCCTGATCTACCGCGTGGTCTTGAATCCTTAATCGACGATTCAAATTCTATCGCCGTTCAGGGGAAATTCGTCTGTCTCGAAACTGGCAAATCTGCACATTTTTTCTTACCTTTCGCTTCTTGTCGACCGTAATCGCGTGATCATTGATGGTAAATCATCAATTTTAGGCATCTTAATTGAAATTAGCGGTGAAACCAGCTAGATCGGGTAAAATTTCAGGCTTACAACTTTTATCCCATTTAATTTATTAATTTCTTTGCTACAATTCTTCAACACTTAATATTACAGGTATGTATACCTAGATGTTGTATATGTAAATATATGTGTATAATGGTGAGATAAGTAGAAGTTTTAAGTACATAAAAATTATTCTTTAACATAAAATAGAGATTCTATATAGACGACAACGAATGTCTAATGTAGAGGAATGTAAACTTTCGATTAATTGCTGTAAACGTGGATGAAAAATGTGAAGTATTTGATATTGAACGGCTGCATGAAGTCAATGATTCGCGGATGAGATAAAAATAATGAATCCTGAAAAATCCGACCATGGATTTAAACAATTAAGACTTGATCAGCCTGGCTTCGTGATGAAAAAGTAAAGATCGAATTTGGAAGCTCTGGCTCTTGAATGTTCACTTTTTTCCCCCACAATGTTTAAAAATCGATTTTTCCGATCTATCAAATTGGACTAGATTTACATCGATTAAGGCAAATTGTACGTGAAATTACTATCAAGTACATTTCTTTTGTCATGAGTGCAATGAAATCTTCAGTTATATTTTACTGTCACCGGCGGTGAGGTAACTTTAAATCACATTGTAATAGTAATTAGTAACTAGATAACAGTACAGTAACATTGCACAATAACTTTGACTTTGCTTAAGTACATTTTTAGAGCGGGTATAAATCTGGACTATTCAGTAACAACTTTGCAAATAGGTATTTAGATATTAATATATCGTCTTAGAACTGATTGCTAAAAACACCGGTTCATCTTAAGTACAGCGTGCCCTGCATGTACTTAACTTGAATTAAAATCCAAAATCAGAATAAAAACGGGGATCGAGTTGCAAGATCATGAAAATTTGGCACCGTCTTTTAACGCTAGTGAGATAATAATATTTTTTTAATAGATTCCAAGATTTCTATGTTGCGGTAAGCAACAATGCCACCTCGATTGCAGGAATCGTTATCCGCAGGTAAGTAAATGAGATTCGAATCGTTTGAAGAGTCAGTTTTTAAGAAGTTTCTAAAATCAATTACACCTCCTTCCAAGGAACCCAATATAGCCTGAGCTGCGCAAGTGTCCCACTTGAATGTGGAGTCCTTAGACAAAATGTAGATGTCAGACTGGCCAAGAATCACCGTCAACAACTTATAGCCAGCTCCAGCTGCTTCGACCAAAGTGAAGCCATTTTCAGATAGCTTTGACTTGATACCCGCACTCTCTGAGCTGCTCAGAACAGCAACATTCCTACTTGGTTCTGGACCACTTATCGAGGACAGTCTAACACCATTATAGTTGAAGCCCCAGTAGGTCAATCCCAGCCACCTATTAAGTGAAGCGAAGGAGAAAAAAACAGCAATGAAGTAATCGATAAAAGCTTTTCAATAACGATTTCAACCTAGTTCCAAGCCCAGGTACGATTTCCCATTGATACTTATTTATCAACTTACTCGGAATCACAAGTATTATTGTGGAACGGCTGATTTATCACACCTAGAACTGGACGTCCCGTGGTTTTCTCAAAGACTCCAATGAGCACGGTAACGCACCTCAAACCGCTTAAATGCACACCCGTCACCTCATCTACTTTTTCTACCCCATGAATATACTCGGCGGTAGAATCTAGGAAATTTAAATAAGAGCATTCCAAGGCTGCCTATCATGTAGATTGCGTGCATTGATTTATTAGGACATGAAAAACAGTGCCAAGACCTTACGGGCCACAAAAAGAATCTGAAATCCCCTGAGGGGATCAGAGTTGTGCGCTAAGCTAGTATAGATTGACCAAATAATGGTAGATTTTCTTTGTACATGGAAAGAAACAGTGTCAGTGAATATAAGGAAACAATGTTAAATTGCAAAGCATGCATGAATAGATATTCCAAAATCACATTACAGGCAATGAGAAATCTGAAAAACTTTGAATACTAGTTACCAATTGGGTCTATCCATATGCCGAGCGCATCGGTGGTGAGTTTGAGATTATCAGGAACGTGATTATTCCCCGGCACATCTGAAAGTTGAATTTCTCTGTGCACTTCAACAGCGAGTAGATTGGCAACTTCGGAATCGTTATTGAGAACTCTTTCCAAGAGGTTGGCAGTGTCGTCAAAATTTGAACAAACTTTGACGGTAACAGACTCGCCCAATGTGTTACTGAACGTGTTATTCTCCTCGCCTGTTACATGCTCCGCCAGGTCTGGAAACTGCCTTTAATTTTCAAACCAACTTATTTGGGTAATCCTTAGCGTACCAATTTCGCAATTTTTAAATGATTTATACCTCCGTTCCCACGTCGTGTTTTATCGTTTCCTGTATCAATACATCGGCTAGAGTTTTGAAGTCCTGTACAAATCTCGGATTCTTTTCCTCATCAGATTTTTCCTGTACCAAGAGTTTAAACAACTGACGATTTTGGCGACACACCCTCGCTATATTCGCCGCTTTTTCCGACACTTTTAACAAACACTCCAACAATCTGCTTCCCTCCGACATTATTGATGTTTATGTCAATTTCCTCCGCTTACCTTCCTTCAACAAGTTTATGAGTTTGACAGATGACGTACAAGTGCAAACGATTAGTTCCATTCGAATTTATTCGTCCAACGACAGCTCCGGTCCAACCGAAGCAGCCAATTAAACATCACATCGCAGTGACGTTTTCTAAATCGCCATGCTGAATTTCGAAGCTGAACAACAGGAAGATTAGAGGGAAGGAGACCGAACGACGCATATGGGGCAAGTCAATGAGTATGGGATAGAGTGGAAGGTCCCATAAGATCCAATGTATAAAAACGTACCTCGATTTTCAGCACGCTCTGGCGGCTCAGAGGAAAAATATAACGCGTATGTGTAGCGTTGGTGAAGATGTGATTGTGTTGGTATTGTCGGTGTGATGACGCGTTGCCATAATCTTTGAGTAAACATTGGGTAACAAACGAACATTTTTCCAAAGATGCCAATTTATGGTGACGTCAAATTATGTTACAATAACAAATATATCAAAAATCAAAGCATAAATAATGAATGACAAGTGACGTTTTTCGCGTTACCGAGAAAAGAGCAACTGCAAGTAAATATGAATATACCGGGACAATCTCTTGAAACTATATTTCAAGAGATTGTCCCGGTATGTGAAATTCCATAAATGCTCCAGACAATCTCCGAGCACCAATGCAGACAATAATTATACCACTTAAGAGTATAACACAGAAACAATTATCGACTTGGATTATTACAACAAACTAATATGTAGAAACTATTATCAACGCTATTGCGCTGGTCGAAGTCTGCCGTGAGATTGTTTCGCCGTTCACCGATTTGAAAATTAACGCCACTTGCATCGAGACTATCGAAGTATTTCGAGCGATCGATCGACGCGTTTGAACATCGGAAAGAGACTGAAACGCGAGTGGAACAAGCGACGAAAAACCATTCCAAGAGTGCGGTCCGTAACTAACTGGCAGCGGCAGCGTGAAGAACTCCCTAAGACAGAGGTAGAGCTAATTACGGTTTTGGCAGCGCAAACGAGATAAAAAATTGTTGACATCACTGGGAGCTAAATTTGGAACGCACCCTAAATTCTTATATGTCTATGCCCTATGGTCACAACACAACTTACAATTGCGAGTCCGTGTGAGGTACGAAGTGAATTATATATCGTTGTGATTTGTGGATGCCGGTGTTGCCGATAAATGATCAACGTGCTATAACCGAAGTATAGAGGACGGATCATGGTGAGAATATATTTGTGTATTATTTATTCACCAAAACCGGCGAGCTGCTCCGCTGGCGCGTCAATATAACCTAACCTAACCTTCAAAACTGTTGACCGTCGCAGAGTGAGCCGTTCGTTAAGTGGTGCGAAAAACAAACGCGATGAGCGCATTTCTGACGCTTGTGCGCTTTCAACTTTTCGATTTCAATTCGATTTCGTGTAACTTGTTTTCGTGTCAAAGGCATCTAGTGACGGCATTCCGCCACCTGGGACTGTAGCTGGCTTTCCTTCAGTCCCACCGAGCATGCCACCAGGTTTTGTGCCGCCAATCATGCCTGGCACCCCTTATATACCGGCTCCAGGGTTGCCCCCAGGTCCTCCAAGCATGATGCCACCTCAATTTTCTATTCCGCCACCTGGTTTCAGTTTTCCGATCTCCGCTGGACCTCCTCCTGATATAAACGTTATAGGTAAGATGAGTAATCATTTAACACTATTATTGGAAATCTATTGCAATCAATGTGATTTACTTCTTGGCTTATTTCATTTTTTAGGATCATGGATAAATATGTAGTATCAATTGACAATGGGCTAGTAAAGTATTAAAGTGTCAAATTTACATCATTATTGTATCAACAGTCGGATAATAATTAAGAATGATATACCCTGTGACTTTTATACTTGAGCCAGAATTATATTGTAACTGAAATTAAATTTTGCTTCTAAGATTTTATTGATGGAGAATATTGTGTTAATTTTTAAACTCCACTCTTATTACGTATCAAGGAATTCCCGTTTAGTTAAGTTTCTTCACTTTGTTTTACTGTTCTCAGCTGCGCCTCCTCAAATAAGTGGATCACCAGCTGTCCCAACATCAACAACATCGACACTTGAGCCAGCCACAGTAACGCCATCAATTCCAACAACGGAAAAAAAATCCGAATGGACAGAGCACAAAGCTCCAGATGGTCGTACATATTATTATAATAGTGCAACAAAGCAATCACTTTGGGAAAAGCCTGATGAATTGAAAACTCCAAGTGAATTACTACTATCTCAGTGCCCATGGAAAGAGTACAAATCTGACAATAGTAAAATTTACTACCACAATGTCACAACCAAAGAATCAAGGTGGACTATACCACCTGAGCTTGAGGAATTGAAGGCAAAGCTTGCTGCTGAAGAAGCTGGCACTGTTGCTTCAGTTGCAGTTGTTACTGCTGCTGCCGTTGCCGGCTCTGCTATTGTCCCAAGCAGCACTCCGAATACGTGAGTGTTGTTAATTTCAATAAACTGAAAATATTTTATCAAACGTTTTACATCCTTTCAGGGCTCTTGTTCCACCTGTGATGCATGCGTTGTCGCCAAAACTCGTGACACCACAAGTAAGCACTCCTGAGGCGAGCTGTAAATCGGCAATCGAACAGGCTATGGCGGCAACCCTCGCCGCCATAAATATTCCAACTCCTCCGACAAAGCCAGACGACGATAGTAACTCGACGAAAGGTTCTGCCAATGGAAGTAGGAACAGCACTCCTGAACCTAAAGTGCAATTTAAAGATAAAAAGGAAGCGATCGAAGCATTCAAGGAGCTGCTGAAGGAGCGAGATGTACCCTCTAATGCTACTTGGGAACAGGCAGTGAAAATGATTCAAAATGATCCAAGGTACCCACAGATGAAGAAATTGAACGAGAGAAAACAAGCTTTCAACGCTTACAAAACTCAACGGCTCAAAGAAGAACGTGAACAGGAAAGACTGAGGTAGAGTTATTATTTGTTGCTGAAAATCTGTTCATCATTTATTGTAACTGAATTACATCGGAGTATTTTTTTTTCTTTTGTCAGGCTGAAAAAAGCCAAGGAGGACTTAGAACAGTTTTTATTGACTCACGAGAAGATGACGAGTAATACAAAATATTACAAATGTGAGGAGATGTATGGTAACTTGGAGCTTTGGCGTTCGGTTGGAGACTCGGATCGTCGTGACATTTACGAGGATGTTATATTCAACTTGGCTAAACGTGAAAAAGAGGAAGCAAAGGTTATGAAGAAACGTAACACCAAACGACTCGCCCTTGTGTTGGACGCCATGACAGACGTTACATACAAAACCACTTGGCAGGAGGCACAAGCATTGCTGCTTCAGCATTCTGCGTTTGCTGAAGACGCGGACTTGTTGGCTATGGATAAGGAGGATGCTCTGCTAGTTTTTGAAAATCATATTCGTCAATTGGAGAAAGATGAAGAGGAGGAAAAGGAGCGGGAGAAAAAACGAAGGAAACGATTAGAGAGGAAAAATAGGGACGGATTTATAGTGAGTCGCTGAATTCATTTATGGATACATTGTTTTTTTATGTTCTGTCATTCATTCCTTTCGTTGTATACATTATAGAGTTTATTGGACGATTTACACGAGCAAGGCAAACTGACATCCATGTCACTCTGGGTGGAACTTTATCCTATGCTATCCGCCGACATACGATTTTCAGCCATGCTTGGTCAGCCGGGATCAACGCCATTAGATCTGTTCAAATTTTACGTCGAAGATTTAAAGTCACGTTTCCACGACGAAAAGAAAATAATTCGCGAAATTTTGAAGGACAAAAGTTTTGACGTTCAGGTTAACACTACATTTGAAGAGTTTGCGACGGTAGTTTGCGAGGACAGAAAATCGGCGACTCTGGATGCTGGAAATGTCAAACTCACGTACAATCTGTTGCTTGAAAAAGCAGAGGCAAGGGAAAAGGAGAGGATCAAAGAAGAAACGAGGAAATTTAAAAAGCTTGAAATTGGATTTAAAAACTTGCTTAAAACCTTAGACGTTGATTATCAGATGTCGTGGGACGATGTTAGAGCCAAAATCGAAGGGGAATCCGATTTCAAAGCCATAACACTCGAGAGCGAGAGAGTAAGGATATTCAAGGAGTATCAGCACGAGATCGAGGAAAGTTGTAGCCACCATCACATAAGGAGCAAAAAAAAGAAAACGAAAAAACCGAAAAGAAAGTCACGGTCTCGGTCCCATAGTGTAAGTGCAAGAAAAACATAGAAATAGCTTTCTGTCGTTTCGACGAGAACGTATAAATCTATTTCTACTATTTTCAGGAGTCTGATACAAGTGAAAAAGGGGTTAAGAAAAAAACCCAAAAATCACGATCTATGAGTCCTCCGAGTAAATCGGACAGTTCTGAATCTGACGTGAAAAAATCCAAGCGCAAGAAAAGTAAGAAGAAAAGAGGCCGCAGCCGTTCAGTAAGTGAAACTTTATTACTATCGACGTGTGTTTACTCAACTAGTGAAGTTGCTGTTCAACTTTTCATTTTTTGTTCAGCGTTCCTATTCAAGGCTACCATCTTCAGAAGAGTCTCCTGACCGAAAACGTAAGGATGAAAAACATCGACGAACGTCTGCCCACAGTGAAAACGGTTCGGTTAACGAGGGTGCTGCTCATCACCACGAATTATCCGAGGATGAATTAGAAAAGCAAAGAGCACAACTATTGCGCGAACTTCAAATGCAGCAGGAAGACAATTGAGATGTTTCATTTTTCTTACAACAGCACCCAATGCGACAGTGACTTTGAGATATATACCAAACATTAAACGTATTTATCATCTGAAATAAGGAATTTTACCCCGGGGTAATCCAACGGTAATACGGTAAAGTGACTTTAATTTTCAGTTAGTATTAAATAAAAGAAAACGATGAATCAATTCCGACGTTCCTCCTGTGCTCATAAAATAAAATAACGATTCTAATACGTTGATCTCAATAAACATTCAGTCACATTTACTTGGGCCAGAAAACTGAAACTGTTTTACAACTGACAGATTTCACGATGCTGGTACTGTGGCTATATCTAACGAAAATATAACGTACACATTAGTGTGGCTCATTTTTGAAACATTTTTTTTTTTAATGTACTACTCGAAAAATTTGTGACAAATATTGAAAAAAAAACTCGTTAAACCTGGAGGAGGTAGGAAAATATTTAGAGGTCGCTGCCAATTATTGAAATTAATTTTTTTTTTTCTTTTTAATTTCAAAAATTGTTCTAATGATATGAGATTACGAAACGAGAAAAATTTTGTAAACTAATACATGTATATATATTAGTTTACTTTTTGGTACCGTGATCCAATTCATTTCGATAATTGGTAGTGACCTCTAAATATTTTCCTACCGCCTCCAGATTTTACGACAGTTTTATTTTCAATATTTGTAACAAATTTTTCGAACAGCACCTTACAAATAAAAATTAAAAAATGAGCCACCCTAGTACATATGCGGAAATTGTTTCTACGGTAGCTAATGTTTCTCCTTAAGCAATTACGTTACCAATAGAGATATATAGTCATATGTATATCAGTGGTTCCGCATAAGATAATATGTATGAGGTATTCCACACCATTTCACCTAATCGGTGAAGGTCACCGACGCCGATCTCGGTGCCAATTTTTTTCTCAATTCGTCTATCGAAAAAAAAGAACACGTGTTCGGCCGTTTTTCGATTGAGCCACCTGTGTCGATTTTATGAATTTTCCGATTTTTCAACTTTTTCGAAACAGACTTCTTTCAACTGGCTCTACCTTCAAGAGCTTTCATTTTTTTCAAAAAATGATCCAAGTATAAAATGTGTCAATAAGTCCGAGTTTTCTGAAAAAAATTTTTCAAAATTTTTCCAACCACACAATTCTAAAATTTTTTCGAAAAAAAAAAAAATCAAAATTTTTTGAATTGCGACACCTTCGATTTTCCTGAAATTTTTTACTTGCATTCGACCAGTTACAATCAAGTTTTCCTCCAAAGGAAATTATGGACCTCCGATTCGTTCGGGAGTTACACCATCATAAGTATCGAAAAATCAAAAACTTAACGGAAATCAATCTTAGTGTTTTTAATGATTCTTGAATCCCTCAAGAAGCCGTTGAGGGATTTTTGTGAAATTCAACCTCAATCATCCTTGTCCTCTAATCTATTTGTGTACATAAATTCAGCTCGATAGCTTCAAATTTACGTAATTTAGAGCGATTAACTCGATTTTTCAAAATTTTGTAAAATCTAAACACCTTAAGGGATTCCTGTCAAATTCAATACCAATCGACCGCGTACGCTACCCAAATTGTGCAAAAAAAATCATAACCATCGGTTGAAATTTACGGAAGTTAGAGAGCGTACAACCATTTTTGTGACACACACACACACACACACACACACACACACACACACACACACTTACGGAAATTTAGAAAAAAATGCGTTTTTTCGACGTTTTAAAAACATAATTATTATATTATATATTATATATATATTATATTTAATTTGGTAAATTTTTAAATTCTAAAATCATATTCCATCCATGAAAATACACCCAAGTCATTAACAATCGTGTTTAATAGATTTTTTCTCATATTTTTAACTGCAATTTTTCCAATTTTTTTGGTTTCTTAAGATTTTTTTAAATTTTGATACGTTAATGGGACAAAAAAACTGAATCCAAAAAAGTTTTTTCATCTCGATAGTTTCAGTTTTTCATGATTTTATGCAATTTTTTTCGGTTTTTCGCAATTTTTTCAAACTGACGGCTCAACGGGCTAATTAACTTTCATATTTAGATTCATTGAATTGAAATACATGAAAATCATACTTGATCCGAGTCCACAAAAATTTTTTCATCGATGTGATTGCAGTTTTTCGCAATTTTTTGCCTTTTTTGGGGTTTTTTGCACTTTACTCAAATCTGGAGGGTGACCGGGCCAAACGGACTTCAAATTCGGATTCAGCGGGTCGAATTACATGTCCGCAGGTGGGTCCGGTCAAATGTACAAACAATTTTTCTTTTGTGTGCCGGTGTTATTGAACACGCGGGACGGGCCGACCATGAGTCATCCTTTAAACTTCCTGTTTTCGGCGTTGTTTCGAGCTGAAATAGGAATAACCGCTACAACGATAATAATATCATTATCTTATCCGTAATTTGGAAGCACAATGTCAAACTTGTGATCATCTGCAAGTAAATAACCCTCAAGTACCGTAGTACCTACACCAAGATCAGACGAGTTCTGGGCGTTGGACTACAATATTTGTCTGAACACAAAGTGAAAACTAAAGCAACCACTATCATAAATAAAAGTCAAAGGTACGTAATAAATATTCATTTTAATTACAATATAACTGTTGTTCATAAGTTATTGATGACTGATATATAGCGCGACGCTCTAATTTGACGCATGTATGCAGTACAATTGATCTTATTTTCATAGCTTTCTCTAGTTCGTTTATTTATGCATTAGAAACCACTGAAACATTGCGGAAAAAGTACATGTACTGACACGGACAACCAGTAGTGACATAAAATCTGATTAAAGTATATTGTGTGAGTAATTTTCTGTTGTATTCTTATTGCAGTGTGTAAAGTGCGTCGATTCATCGTTCAACCTGAAATGCTAGGCCTACGCCAGTGAGTATCTCTTTTCAATATTTTTGATGGATGGTTTCGTTGCGAATCAGGCGAGGGTAGGAAGGTCGCGAAGTAGCGCGATGATAACAACTATTGTAACCCGTAGCGTAAAATGATCACAGCACTCTACGATCATTTTCCAGTCGTTACTAAATTCAAATATTCCATCGTCACCAATAATTACATCATTCGATATATCTCTATACAGCCTCTTGAATGGCCTGGACCGAGCCGTGATGCCGTCCTTTCGGAAGTCGTTTCAGTCGGGGGAAGAGAAAGAAGTCTGGGGAAGTTACATCCGGGCTCTAGGGTGGCTGGGGACTTGATCATTTCATGGGTTTCACTTGCGGTTGTACCGAGTTCGAAACAAAACTTTATCACGTAATGCTGGTCGAGTAAACGGTTCATCGCGAAGCGTGACGAGGCATCTTGACTGGGGTTCACTTTATAATCGACCTACACTCCGGAAAGGTTCGAAGGCGTTTTGGGACAGGTGCATTGCTGAGCTAAGACTCCCCTAACCCGACCCACGCGAAAAGGTCCCCCTCCGTCATTCTGTCTGGGCGGGAAAAATTCAGTCCGACTACTTTCCGGACGGACCATGTATATAATAAATATTTTCAACCGTAAACTAGATAATCTAGGACAATTTACTCTTTCTAGCCGAGGTGTAACAGCTGTAAGTTTGGCATAAACCATCTGACCACGAAGTCAGCCAATTCTCTAACAGTAGATGCAATACGATTGGTAGATGTAATTACTCTGTCGCGTAAATTCTTCGCTGCGGCCAGGGCTGCCAAGCGGGTGAATACTTTTAATTATGCTAGGACGAAGAATGGCAACATCCACGCGAGGAAGAGAGATAGGGCTCCGCTTAGACACGTTATCAAAATTGCTGGTATCTCTGCTAAAAGTTCATAGCAATCATTTTTGTATAACTGCACCTTTCTTTACTCATCCAAATCACGCAGATGGTTCTTCTTGCTACGTATGTTGCTGTCATGCTGTTTAACATACTCATTCGGTGCGCTAATCCTTCACTGTAGAGACCTTTTGACTTCTCCGCTTAATCTCTATATAGGTACGATTACTGTGTACGCTTATAATATTATGGTATCTGGTTTCGCTGGCACGGGCAATGTCTCAGTACATTGTTTTGATGCCTTAGATGGATAATACTTTTAATGGCGATGTGTAAGTCTGTTGATGCCTGTCATGTCAACACCCAGTCGCTGGTATTTCATATTGATGAGTTTCGAAGCTATTTCTGTGAAAAAATTATCACTTTATCGCTGTATCGGAATCTTGGCTCAAGCCTCACATAGTCGGTCAAGTTGTTCACCTGTCAAGCTATAATATATGTACTTCGCTGTGATCGCAATGGCATTGGAGGCAGAGTAGCATTGTATGTATGTACATTAAGGTGGGCCAAAAAAATCAACTATTTTTTTTTCACTTTGTACTCCGAAAACTTGGTTGGTAGAGACCTCAAAAACATTCTCTCCAAGTATGAGCTCTTAATTTTAATAGGAAGGTTCTCCGCCTCGCAGTTTTCTATTTTTTTCTTACGGTGAGGAAGAAAAATACACATCTCGGTATCTACTATTTATAAAAAAAAAAATATGTATCATTTTTTCGTGGGAAATTGAATTCTCTAAAAAAAGGTCTCTTACAATTTTTGTATGCCTCACTGTTCAGAAGTTATTGAAGGTTAAAACTTGATCATTTTAAGGTAGATATCTTTTTTTTATGAATTTTATAACTCTTCAACAAAAAGTCATTATAATACGCGCAACTCATATTTTCGTAGGAAATTGAATTCTCTACAAAAAAGGTCTCTTACAATTTTATTGTACACGTCACTGTTCAGAAGATATTCACCGTCAAACTTCAATGCACACTATTCGTGAAATTATTCCGTGGGTCATCCTGGTCAAAAACCTGGGGGTCATAATTAACAACATTGTTAACTTGGTCTGAACAGGTGCTGGCTATCTCGGGAAGAGTGCATGGTACGCTCTGGCAATTGAGGTCTAAGATAGAACTTGTCGCACCTACTCGCTTGCGCTCGCGCTCCTCGCTGGTAAATTCAATATAATTCTACCTCACTTTGACTAGTGTTTATTAGTTTATTGTGATTTGACAGCGAGTCTGCACCTCAGGCTACAACGTGCCCTTAACTCTACTGTTAGGTTCATATTTGACGTCCGGAAATTTAAACATATTAGCCCGTACCATCGTACGCTTGGATGGCTCCATTTAGCAGATTGACGTAAGTACCTTTTGGGGACATTTATTTTTAATATTTTGGTTGTTGAATGTCCTAGCTACAATTCTTTGACGAATTGGTATTTGTGTCAGCATTACGATAGCGAGCTAC